>NW_026100026.1:0-9742 GCF_025091365.1 Daktulosphaira vitifoliae
CTATCAGATATCATTATACTTGATCCAACTATGCCACGTCACCACTGTGCCGCGACCCCCCTGTGCTGGGTTTTTTTATAATGAGATTTTCTAATATCAGGCAAATTCGAGATAATATTTTATTTGATAATTATAATTTGTTGAATCAATCAATCTTGCATAAAATGCAATGTTCTTTTTAAATGAACATAATTATAGTTCAATTATAATTATTAAAACGCAAACGTAGTTATTTTTATTATTTATATAAACTTTCAGTTTGTATTATAATATCAACTCTTCATTGACATTTCATACTACAAGCAATCAAATTGAATTGGAATAAATGTAGTGCTTGAGATATAGTAGAATGTTATGTATAACCTGAGAATAAATGATGTTCAGGTCGTATTTACACTTTTGGCACCTACAGTTAGCAAAAAAACGTTTTTATAGCCCATCCAATGATGCACCTCGATAAACCTTTTTTTTAATTCATCTATAAATTTTAAGTGCGTTCAACATTTTAAATTGTTCCAAAAAAAAAAAAACCTGTAGAAAACAAATATTTTTCCCTGTTCAAATGGATTAGATTCTTCCTGAAATCTATTCCTACCAACACCTCTCCACCGAAACCATATAGACGATGTGATTTTACCAGATTAATTTAACCAATTGCCGTCGGTGCACAACGACAAGACGGACGTTGGTGAGAAATAGTAGCCGACGGGACGGGAGTACGTCAACGCGGAGCAACCGACGTGTCTGGCGAAAACAACAAAAGGCTTGGACGACGACAATCAAAGTAGGGGCTCGAGTGTAGAGATGCACACTACACTTCTGTGATAGTCAGTAAATACCGCGTTAATCAATAAATCGAGTATTGCGATCGGTCGATAACAATAAACGTGTAACACACGCAAATGAACAAGTAGTACACGACGTTGCACCAAATCGAGAAAACTATAAATCGACGGGGTCAAAACCAATAATATTAGTGAAACTGCCGCCGACGGACACTGGAGACGAGCGCACGACGGACGGAATCTCCGTCAAGCATTCGTCGCAGACAAGACGGCGGGACGGGTTTAATACAACGGGCCTGTCGGTGTCGTCACGGTCGCCGGCCGGACGTATGTGTTGTGCTGCTACGGCTGTGGTTTTTCGCGTCCGACGGACACCCGTCGAGGGGCCGTGGTAGGGACGACGTGTGTGTTGCGTGTCGCGGCGTCTCGGCAACTGTCCGCGTGGCGGAACACGACGGCTGTTGTGTTACGCGCCCAATTGCAGCGATTTCTTGGAACTCTGTATCGGTGAAAATAGCGTCGCCGAATATTATTATTTAACGAGATGAATTGTTTATCTATAATTAGTATTGGTAATATGACGTTGTACTGTTTAAAAACAATACTCGTGTTAGGAAAAAATGACGAGTTATAATGCAATTTTAAAATCACTCAACTCGAGTGGCTGAAATCGTTACAATTGTTCAAAACCGTTGTAGAATTTTATACGGTGTCTAATTAGTCACTGACGAAGGTAAAGTTTCGATTATGTATTTGCTCGTTCCTGTGTAATAGTAACCGTCATTAATCACAATGATAACCTACCCGTGTTAAGTTTAAGCCAACAAAAAGACGAGCGTTCCGTAAATTTACATCTTGAGAATCTTCGGTGTAATTGCTAAAAGTACAACATTTTTGTTTCGGAGTTCACTCGTCAAACGGAATATGCTTTGAATGGAACAACTATCACGAGAACACCAAGTCCTAATATAATTATGAATTAATATACAAACAAAATCCCGTAATAGTATTATTAAGTCGCACGTTCAAAATAAAGACTGGTTTTTGCATTCGCCCAACGAATACATTGGAATTATTATTGTTCCCTTAGGGTCTTTGTTAGTCTACTTTGAAATCTGCAAAAGATGTGAGCTTTTCGTTATGGTAATATTTATATATTAGTATGTACACAAAGCTACAGTGCGCATAATAAAGTTTAAAATTTACTTTGTTTTTGTAATATGTTGTAGACCCATAGCGCATACTTTTGATTAACATGGGACATATTAAAGGCCACATTCGCGATACAAAGTAATTTTAGTTTGTATAATTTAATGTTCTTATAGTTTCGTCAGCATATATGATTATATTTATTTTACTTGCAATCATTTTATTAGGCCTCGAACAATGTCGAAAGAAAAAGCACTTAATCAAATTTTAACGATAAAAATACACGAATACAAAAAATTAAAGCTACGAGATATTTTGTTATAGATAATTTACGATATTATATGGAATTTACCGTAGTTATTGTTTCATCCCAATCTTCTTTTTTTTTTGTTGGCGGCAAAATGTCCAAAAATTACACGGCTATTAACTGTTCGGATTTAAATGAGTAGATAAAAGTGAGTAAAAGTCTGTTTTAAACGTTGTAAATATCATTGTACACAATCATTAATTTCGTCCAAATGTTAACGATACCGATTTATAAATTCAACACGCATTGTCAACACGAGGCTTTTTAATCTTGTGTCCATATTTAATATTATAAAGTTTCGATGAACACAATTCTGCAGAGTTGTTTTGTACGCGTCCATCTTTGTAACACTGTACAAAACAATAATGTCATTTTGACTTTAAACGACATTTGTCTCTAAAGTTACGACTACATCTCAAAAATAAGAAAAATAACCGCTTACTGTTTCATTTATGTCTATTTAATAACTATCTTACCAATGAAAGTCTATGCATTTATTGAACTTGCTAATAGTCAGTAATTAAGTGTTGTTACTAAAAGTTAATTTTCAAACAGTGTATAGTTTATAACATTATTCAAATAAACGTATGTTGATACGCAAATTTTAAGTTGGACTTTTGTTCACTCCGCCGATTGGTAAAATCATTCAAAGATAACTTGACTTTTAAAAAATTTATACTTTGAAGTTATTTTGAAATATATATATGTTTTTTATCGAGTGTCTTTTTTCAAATATGAGGACCTAGTGTTCATTAAAATATTTATAGCGTGAAGTCGTATACAAGGAATATTTTCACGGTAGATTTACTCTGTTCGAAGGATCACAATTGTTATCCCCTTTGGTCAACTAAAAAGTCAAAGAAATATCTTGGACGTCACTATTGTTGATATCCCATGAAGTGAAATATTGTGTTTGAAGTTTAGAAATCAATGGCTCTATGGTAATTTTGATTTAAAAGACCTTGCGATTGCGTATTAAAGTAATATGATGGAAACGAATAAAAATAGAAAAATGTATAATATATATCACATTAAATGTATAGTACATCTAGTGCCTTATCCATTCTTGTAATAAATACTTTTTCTTCAAAAAAACCAAAAGACGTTGGTGCGACACTTGATATACAATTGATTAAAAAACACCGAGGAGTAAGACAAGGAAATACAAATGAACTATATTTCATAATGTACCACATTCAATATAATAATGTTTGAATTTCATTATTAATAGTATTTTCTAGGCAAATTTAATTCAAACAAATAACAATTTTGCCTAAATAAAGAAAATATTGTTATCAAGTAACGTGTCATCAAACAAAAGTAATTTAATACGTTTTCTATGAATGACAAAGTGCAGATGACTCTTGTAGGGTGAAATTGTAATTAGGAAATTGGAGTCTAATAAACTTCGTACATGTAATTAATCTCCAATGCCACAGTTGCCCACACTTAATTCCACATTTCGGTCGCTGAACTCAATAATATAAGAATAGCTAACAAAGAAAAAAGTCAATAAAAGTTATTTCAGGTGTTAAATTCACCAACATTACAACACAAACATGTTAACCATAACTGAAGTTTTATGCAAATTACTTAAAATATATTGAATTAAACATATTATTTGCTGTAACAAATTTACGTGATAGGTGGGTTTGTTTATATTTTGGTTAATTTTACTTTACTAAACTGTAATATAGATTTAAGACTAGAGCTTCAAAATATTTAATCGTTGATTACGGAATACAAAAAAAAAACCGATTCTTTTATTTAATAAAAATTTAAATGTGATTTTAATTACCTTTAATAGGATTTTATTTGAAAATAGCTGCAGAACAAGTATTGCAAATGTAGGACAGCACAATAAATTGCACCCCTCAACCAGTTTTTAATTATAAGATCAATATTTTAAGTTCCAATTTTTGGTATCGATAACATAATGTACACGAAAGGACATTAACTCATCATTCAATGATTTATTTAAGTTATTGAAACTAGCATAGTTTTATAAATATGTCCATTTCAAAGTAATTGGAAAAGTTCTGTTAGAAATTGACAGAGTTGGTTGTTTAACTGAATAAGATTGTTTATCGTACAATATGTCAAAATAATTTATTTCAAAACAACTTTCATATGAAAAGTATAGATATGGTTCTTACACACCGCCACTACCAATAGCATAGTCGTCTTATCACAATGACGCTTATCACTAGTACAAGATATTTATTAATATTCAATAAAAATAAAATTAGTCATTCAAATTTAGAAACTTTTTGAAAGTTATAATACATAAATGCTTTCTTCGCCTCAGCAATATTATTTAAACAATAAATAAGAAATTTCGAGAATAATAAAAACAAAAAAATATGAAGTTACTTGTCAAAACATAACTACAGTAAGCTATTAATAGAAATTTAAAAATATAATTTTAATTAAGACATACATAAGAATATTTGAGAAATAACTTAGCATTTACAAATCAAAATTCTATTATTATCCATTTGTAGAAATATTATAAAAAATATTTTGAATAAAAACTCAAATAGCGATTAAAAAAATTAATGTTAATAATTTTAACATTAACATTAACATCTATTTCACATAATCAAACCATAAAAATTTTTAATTTTGTATGGAAATAAATAATACAATAATATCTGTCATATCGTATTATTTTAGTTTGTAATAATTTTGAAATCTGAAGGTAATTATGTGTAAATTTGAAAAAGTAAGGTAACATGAAATGTTTTTCTTGTAATTTTATAAAGCCTAAGAACGTTTAAGTAAACACTATGATGTAATTTTGTCTACCACTACAACCCAATAAAATAAACCAAAGGAATGAAATGTTCTTTAACTCATAACAACATAATGAATTCTATATAACAGTTTTAAGCGTAAAAAATAACTTTTTTATTTTTATAAATATACCAATTAATTATAAGAATACTAGCATTTTTTTTTTAAATTAATGTACCAAATAAATAACTTAGAAATTTATTGTTTTTTAAATATAACTCTATAAAGTATATAGTATTAGTAAATTAGAATAGACAAAATAAAAGAATTGTCCAATAAAAATTGAACTCGGATGACATAAAAATAGACATGAGTAGTGATAAGACGGTGATACACTGTCTTGAAGTGTTCATCTCTAAAATTTTTTTCTGTTTTGTCAACTTCGGACCAATCAGCTCAAATAAAAAATTTATATTGTACAAAGTGATAAGAAATTACGTTAGGATTACGTTAAATGAACTGAGCCAACAGATTTTGGTAAAATTTAATAAGTTTTTGTCAACAGCCATTGTAATTATTCACTTATCAGACAATTTTTTTCTAAAATATAAAATTTTGGCATACATTGTTACAAATATGTAATTTGAATGTTGGTTAGAAGCGTTTCCGTTTATTAAATTATTTCCGTTTTGTCCTATTTTCGATAAAATCAAATGGCTTTTTGTATGAGTATTACGTAAAATTGCGTAGTGTGACTAATTTTTATTTTAAACCAAAATCGAATGAGTCATTACAAAAAACCAACGATTTTCATCATCTAAGAAAAAAGTGAGAAATATTTTATTTGTTTTTACACTGAATTTAATCTCAAATTTATAATTAAGTTACAACATATTAAGTAATTATATTTTTATAAAATTCTAAAAATGTTATTAGCATTCAATACAGAGTTATTGATTTATCGTTGACCACTAAATTTTTTCTAAAATAATAATGTTAAGAATTTTTTTTTACCTGTTTAAGTAGATTTAATTCTTGATTTATAAATAGTTAAATACTTTTTAGGTATTTCCCTTGTCCATTATAAGACTACCAACTTAATATACAACGTGTTTCAAAAGTCTTCATTCGATTACGAGTTGAAATAGCTCAACAATCGTTACTCGTAATTTAACGACCATATATTAATAGATAAGAGAGTCAAGTTTATTTTATGTTGCTGATAAATTCTGTAATGATTAGTGAACTACAGTCAGTTTATTTCGAAAGCATTTGCGACCAACGTTTTTGTCAGTGCAAATCTGTAATAACTGTTCAATATGATTTTCGAAGAACTTATGGAACTGAAGTCCCAACTTCTAAAAGCATTCGAATGTTTGAAGAACGTGGTTGTTTTGTGTGCAAAGAAACGTTTAAGGTCCAACTAGTAACTCTAATTTGCGTCTTGTAGGGACCATATTGAACATTTATTTGTAACTTAACTAAATAAAAATTAATTATTTTATGAATATTTCCACCCTTATATCTTCATTTTTAAAACAAATACAATTTTTTGAAATTATATGATGACTTTTGAAACACCTGTATTCTAATGGAAGCATAAATAATTAATTATCTTTGCAATTGATACGGGTTTAGTTATAAAAATAACTGGTCGGTAACAACCTTTGGACAGTATTTAACACATTTCCACTTAAGCAAAAGAAGTACGGTCGAGTAAAGCCTGGTGATCAAAATAACATAACTCGCACCTTACTTCCAGTCTACATTTAAAAATATTATCATGTTCCGATATACTAGTTTTAAAGTTATTATCTACTAATCATTTTCGTAGTTGGATAATTGTCTAGTATTTAATTTATTAAAATATGTATGTTACCATAACAAAAATAATGTTGACTAGAAACTTTAAGAAAATTTACTTGTTTTATGGCTAGAGATTAAACGTTTAAAATAATTATTTAAAATAATATAAATTATAATTTAAAAAAACTAGGAATATATTTTTATTAATTACCCTTGATATACTGCTCGATAAAAATTGTAACATTTTACTATCAACATTTAACATATAACTATTGTCTTTGATATTTTTTTAAATAAGTCAATGTGGTTCCATATTTATCCAAATGCTGTAATTTATTTTATTATAGAAATTATATTTGATAATTTATTTTTTGCTCGACATTTTTCTACAAGTACAATTTTTAATAAAAAAAATTGTTCGGTCGTGCCAATGCAAGTGGCGCGCGGTGGGAGTCGGCGAGTTTCTGTTTTTCATCGTCAGGAGCGCGACCTGCCCCAACCGTAAAACCGGTTGGGGTAGTGTGTGTGTGCGGTGGCCGCAAATGTCGTCACTCGCCTGCTCGTACGCTGCCGGTGCTTGTGCGCGTGGAACTACAGACACGGTTTGCTTTTCGTTGACGTCTTGCAGCTGCTTGCTAACGTTAAATTTGTCTTTACGGGGCCCATCAACAATGTTATTCGTTGTTTTGTATGTAAAAAGTTTGTCATTAATTTGTCGGTGGTTTGGATAAGGTAACGTTCGATCGCGTCGGGCTCGAATCCAATAGTAGTGAGCTAAGGTCCAGGTCAGATAAAAACTTTTTCTTTTTAATAAATGTATAATTCCACTCATTTAATAATATTGTTATTGTTACTTGTTCTCTGTACATACTTAAGGATGAGTTTACTAAACATTAGAGAAAGAATTAATTGTCTTTGAAATTAAATTTAATAATAAAAAACCCATAAGAGACAAACAGTCCATAAAACTCCATTTTTCTTTTATTTGGTTTTAATACTAATTGATTTACTTTACTTATTTTATCTATAAAACCAGCAAAGACGAAAATTGACTCGACGAGTGGTCGCGTCAAACTTAGACCTTTGAGTGAATTTTTGAAGACCGCTGTCCTTAAGCTCCTCTCAGATGCGCTGCTGATTTCTACTGATGAATTGTACAAACGGCTTGTGTTAATGTACAAATTATATACTATTTTTTTGTATACACGGTATTTTACTAATTGCCATTGGTATTAAAAAAATTTTTTATGGCTATAAAGACAAGTGATATAATGAAATGTATTAGGTATGTATTTAATGGATTACAGTTGTTTAGAACGTTTTAAGTATTTGTGTCACAAATTTATTTTTAAACACAAATATGTTTAGAAGATGTTGTTAGCTCCAGTACTTGTTTTTGGAATCACGCTTCAAATCAAAATATACATTGAAGAATTATGTCATTATTAGGTTCTGAATAAATACAAGTAATTAATTTTTATTTATTACGTGCAATCACCATAATAAACTTAATTAGTATTCGGTAAAATAAACAAATTATTATTTTTTTGGCATTAGTATATGAGCAATATTAAATGATAAAAAAAGTTTTCGAGGTTGTTATTTTAACAAATAAAGTAATACAAACGTCATTAAAGGGGGGGTTCAACTTTAAATATACAGAATAAATTATTCACTTGCATATTTTACAATTTGCTTTTGACATTTTATCTCCGCAAACATTAAAGGTCAGAGTTCGTAAACAATGTACATATACAATTCACAATTATTTATGATAATGAAAGGTGTTTTTCTTTTCATTATTATTATTGGATTGTAAATAAAATATTGTTTTCTTCGAATAAAACTTTAGATGTTGAAAATTGTTTGTAACGTTTAACCAACAAAATTAATTTTCCCGATTAGAAAATTGATTTTACTGTATGGATACGTCGTTAAAATGTATAAACCAGAACCATAAATATAAATCAGTGACTAGATTACGTTATAGATAAAGAAGATACCATTGTGGCGTTTTCATAATCGATTTGGGTAATCATACTTAATAGCTAAAATGAAATTATAAATTAAAATTAATACTTTGAAATTGTTTTTACTATACTTTGAGACTATTCCTTAAATATTGGAATTGCGTTTGTTTTTGACCGAACACGAGTATAATAATTTTAAATAGATAGTTTTGATATATATACATGAATATCTTATGAATGAAACATTGCAAAAACAGGTTTATTTATTATTGTAAACTGTGCTTTAACATCACATTGATGGCACATCGTATTTCAAATGGTTTTAAGCATTTACATCATAGTCCTAAAAGTTCACCGTGAAAGATAAAATAATAATGAAATATGAAAACTTAACGATTCAGTGCATTTTGATATAATCGCGTACCGGTAATAACTTTAAACGAGTTTGTAACACTTAGAACAGTAATGCTATGAATCACATTTCAGGATTAAATCCACAGTGACTAATAACACTGTGATTACTTCAATGAAGTTGAATATTAACTATAAATTTTAAGAAAAAAAGACACTTCCGCATTTAAAAAATAAATAAATAAATAACGCCGTTGTTCCGGTTCAGTTTTGTTTATTTATTAACTCATTGTACGGTTTCCGTTGTTTGGTTAAAACTAATTTTTTTTTATCATGATTTCAAACTGTCCCTTGGAGGAAGCTCGTTAGGAAGTCGTTAAAATATTCCTTCTCTTTAAAATAATTTCTTAACGGTTTTGTAACTCCCTTCTTCACCTTCAGTAATCCCACCTCTTCGTAAATTTTTATAGATAGTTGAACAAAATCTCACTAATGTGATATTTACCCTTATCTATTTCGTACACTTTAACAGTTGAGCGACTAAGATCAATAATGTATGTAGATATGTGGTACATCTCCAATCGTGTTTGCCTTGTAAATATTTCAAATAACAATCGATGAAGTTACTCAAATCAAAC
>NW_026100027.1:0-7217 GCF_025091365.1 Daktulosphaira vitifoliae
ATTAATTAAAAAAAAATGTATTAACATTTAGATACGAAAATACTATGTATGATAATTACATGTTGTATTTTCAATATTATTTTGAAATTAAATTAATTTCACAAATTTAATTAATACAACATATCAATTAAAAATAAAATAAAATGTATTTAATAATCTATTAGTTATGTTTTATTATTTATGAACAAATAATGTTAAATTTTTAAAATGTCTATAAAATATTAATTGTAGCCTAAGAAATATTATATCATTGACTACACTATTTTTTATCCTTCTATATAATTTAAACGTTTGAGACCTAATAAACGACAATAGACACTTAGTTTCAGTATTTTTTCAACAATATCATACAGGAAACGTCGAAATTGTCCATGGTGCTTCTGAGGTACTCTCCAACAGCAATTAAATCCACTCGGTCTTATACAGAGTATTCAGTAAATAAGGACATAGGATTCTTTTGTTCCCATTGTTTGTAACGATTGACATGTTTCTTCATTTACTGAACACTCTGTATACTGAAACATTTGTTTTTTTCTTTGAAAAATCTAATAAAAAGTTAGTATTTAAAATGTAGGACATAAAGCGGTATGCTTGGATGAACTAATGATCAGCGGTAATATACCTCTGGATTTGGAGTTCGGAATTATCTTAGATAATTTTACTTTTTATTTTTAACAAATTTTCGAATACAGTCACGGCTATTTTAGCTAACTCATTGAGATTTTTTTTCTTCTAGAGAACAATAAAATTGTAATAATATGGAAGAACCTACTTAAACTTATTTTTTTAATTGTTTAAAGTAATCATAAACAATAAATTTATAAACATTAATGTTAAACTTCTAATTTATAAATCCCTTTTAAAACTCATATGGACTTACAGCCTTCAGTTATGGGGCAATGCTAAAAAATCCAATACCAATAAAATTCAATGCTTACAGAATATTGTCTTAAGAAAACTAATCAATGCACCTCCTTATATCTCTAATTATACACTTCATAACGACCTTAACTTAGCTAACTCATTTAGATTTTTTTTCTTCTTGACTAATTTTTACTTAACTTTTTTACTGCCTCAATGTAAAAAAAGTTAACCAGACCCTTGTTTATTTGTATTCCAAGACTATGGAATACTAAAAAAAAGCGCGGACGCCCACCAAAGCATTTGAAGACTCGAAATATAAGACAAAACGGAGGAAAGTATCTATGAAATGTAAAATATTTATCTGACTTTGATCAATTTTGTATTATATTATCAACAACTGGATTATTTTTTACCATCAACGATGACAACATTAGAGGTGATCGGCGTAACTAAGTTCAAGTTGAGAAAAAAACACCTTCGCCAGTCTTAGTGCTAAGCTTAGGAAGGCAAATATCTGCCAAAAATATGATGTTTTACAATAGGGAAAGAAAGAATGTTACCCAGATGGCATCGTGGTGTCAGAGATTGAATGTCATTACAAAATTTACTAAATCATCCAGGTTGGAGAATTTTGAAAGTAGCGTCACAGTGTTGGCAATTAAAGTAGAAACTAGAGAGTATGAGTTAATCTTAAAATAGGTAATTGATGATACCAGCAATCAAT
The DNA here is from genome assembly GCF_025091365.1 of Daktulosphaira vitifoliae. Lineage (NCBI taxonomy): Eukaryota > Metazoa > Arthropoda > Insecta > Hemiptera > Phylloxeridae > Daktulosphaira > Daktulosphaira vitifoliae. The sequence goes on from NW_026100027.1 coordinate 1,589, forward strand.
CCAAGTATAGACAAAAACTCGAGGATAACGATTGCAGACATGTTGAAGAAAATAAGTAAAGTTTAATTACTTGGAAATTATATAACTCTATTCTCATGATTTTGAATTTCTTATGTTTTTTTAGTTTATTGGTAATATCCTTGATCCTCTCGGATTGAAAAAATAGAGAACAATAAAATTGTAACAATATGGAAGAACCTATTTAACTTATTTTTTTAATCGTTCAAAGTTGATTTTTGTGAATGTTTATAATAAAAAAAAAACCAGCACAAGTGAGTCAGGGCACAGTGGTGACGTGGCATAGTTGGATCAAGTATAATGATATCTGACAGTGATTAAAATCACTATAAAAAAAAAAAAACGCTTCGATGCAAATCTTTAGATAGTGTTTAATTTTAAAAAATTGGTGGATTATTCCAAAAGCTACATGATCTGCTAGTTCCTTATTTATATCCTCATTAAGATAAAGTATGTCGATTGAAAAAGGGATTATTAAAAATATTATTTCTCATAAAAAAATTATGTTGATCCATACATTTTCCGAAAAGTTATAGCATTATTAAGTTAAAAATATAAAAAAGAATTATTTTACAAAAATCGTAATTATTTATTAATTTTATATAATTAAAATTATAAATATAATTAAAAAATTATATTGATTTGGTTATTTTTTAAAAAGTTATTCGTCTGCAAAGTCTGCAATCGTTATCCTTGAGTTTTTGTCTATACTTGGATTGATTCTTAGAATCTTAGACACACACACACACACACACACAAAAACACATCATAGTAAAACCAATACCTTCTCAGCTTCGTATCGAAGCTAAAAATTAATTTATTTTACCATAACTTTTAGCTCAATTGGCAAGTTTGAAATTGACATTATTAAATAGAAAATTTTTTGAGAATTAAAAAAATTGTAACGTTAAGATTAATATGCAGTTAGGAAGTATTATAATTACTATTTATAGTAAATTTATCAGAGTAGCTCAATATTTTTTTGCATTTTTATCGTAATAGATAACTGAAATAGAAATAATAGTAATCATTACCTAGTAACTTTTGGTGTTTAAAAAGATTCTACAATTGAAATATTCAAAACTTAATTAATTTTAATGATTTGCTTTAACTAAATGAACCAATCAAAACTGTTATGTATTTAAAAGTACTTATTTTAAATAAAAACTAGTTATGTTATAAATGTAAAAACTATATTTTAAAAATCATAAGTGCGTGCTTCTTTACTATGTCTAAACATCTTAATGAGTTGAAGAATGATGCTACAAGCTGCTAAACAGTGCAGCCTCTAATATATAACATATTTCTCTTAATTTTTTTTTTTTTTTAAATATATTACAAAAACATCAACAAAGGAAAACATTAATTCAAAATTATTATTTTTTTTTCTCAATTAGAAACATTAAATAAAGAACATATTTAATATTTATAAATAAAAAAAAATATAATCATTAAAATAATAATACTACATAAGTATAACTCAAACTTTGTATCTAGCTGGTAATCTTTTTATTCTATTTGGTCTATTCCTTCTGCTTTTTGCTTTCTGTTTCTACACTTTACTTTCCTCTATTTCATCCTCAGGTTCAAATTTTTTTAAGTGAAATGAATTTCTCCTGTACTGACTACCTCTATCACCCCTTATAATATAAGATCTAGGTCCAGCTTCTTTTATTATAACTCCTTTCACCCATTCTTTGCCTTTTTGCATTGATACTTTTTGTCCTATCACAAAACTATCTCTCTCTTTAGTATTTCTATCATAATACATTTTATACTTCAATTTATTTTCATATAATTTATTATAAATATCACTTGGCACTTTAGGAACTAATTTATTTGTTTGTATTGGTAATACAGTCTTTAATAATCTACCCATTAGTAGTTGACAAGGTGCTAAACCTATTGACGGTACTGGTGTTACCCTATATTCTAATAATTGATTCTCAAGACTAGATTTATCCATTTTCTTAAGTAACATTTTACCTATTTGTACAGTTCTTTCAGCTAGCCCATTACTTCTAGGGTAATGCGGACTACTGTAGCGCATTTCTATATTGTTAAGTTTTGCAAACTGTCTAAACTCAAAAGATCCAAATGGTACATTATCACATATTATCACTTGAGGAATTCCATGAGTTGAAAAAATAATTTTTAAAATATTAATAATATGCAAAGCAGTTTTATTTTTTAATTGTTTAATCTCTATCCATTTGGAATAATAGTCCNAGTCCAAATGGTACATTATCACATATCATCACTCGAGGAATTCCATGAGTTGAAAAAATAATTTTTAAAATACTAATAATATGCAATGCAGTTTTATTGTTTAATCTCTATCCATTTGGAATAATAGTCCATTAAAGCAAGATAATCATTTCCTCCTAAAGTTAAAATATCTACCCTTACTTGTTTAAATGGCAAATAAATTATATTTTGACCTATTAATGGCTCTTTTATATTAGATGTTCGCGCCGCAGAATAGGGCGACACTGTGGAAGGCTATCACATTTTTCATGTTGTCCTTTTGTGATAAAAAGACTGATACCTTTTTTTTTTATGGTTATGAATATACATGTGTCTAGAAGAAAAAGGTTCTTCTGAATAAATCCTTTTATGTGGATTTTTTGGTCTAAGCCAATTGTGGGCTACTCAGATACATGTGTCTAGAAGAAATATGTTCTTCTGAATAATCCCGTTGTGTGGATTTTGTTCTCGGCCAATTGTGGTTGCTCATTTATGTCGGAATGTGTGTGCCTCACAGCAACATCATCTCAAGTAAAAATTGCTAAATTAAATAAAAGAAGTCAAACCATAAATGTGTTCCTCAGCCACTTATGTATAAGTATTTATTGATGTAAATAACTTGTTCTTTTCTATTGGCAAGTTATAATAATATATTATATCTATATCTATATTTATATACATTTATAATTTTGGTGAATTGAGGTTTAAGTCATTTAATATATTCCNTCCCAGTGCCCCTTTCATTAGACATTCTATATTTTTCACATAACTTACATTTTACAATAAAGTTTTCAATTTCATTAGACATGGCTGGACAATAAAATACTTATTTGGCTCTTAATTTAGATTTTACAATACCTTTATGATCAATGTGTAGTGCCTTTAACACTTTTCCTCTTAAAACAGAAGGAACTACTATACGGTCTTTAAAAAATATAATACCTGAATCACTTAATATGTCATTTCTTAAATTCCAATAGTGCCTTATTTCAACAGGCACATGCTCTTTACTAATAGGCCACTATTTACTAAGTTCAAGTACTTGTTTTAAAACTGAGTCTTTTGCTGTTTCCTCATATAACTCACTTTTAGTTAAACTATTTTCACTATTAACAAAATGTATAGTACCTTTTATGTCAATCTCATTATATGTCTCGCTACTATGAGAACATTTATTACTATGTTTGGTCGGTAATAACACCTAATGTTCTTGCTGATGAAGCGGTTGGCCACCGTGACATCACAAAAATGTGACCCTGACATTCATCATTATCTCATCTGACGACGTTTGATGATGATAAATATTTTACATAGTATTACAATTATGTAGTATTACTTATTAAAATCAATTATTTTAGCATTTTAATGCTGCTCGATTAATATTATTTTAGATTTTGATCATTGTGATAATTATTAAATTTTATGAGTATTATATAATTTTTATCAAATTTTCTTTTATTCCAACAGCGACCGAAGACTTCCGGCATTGTCTGATGATGATTATTAATTTTATTATTTATTATGTTTATTTAAAAGAAAAAATGGTATATTTTTGGAAGTCAAATAAAAGCTGACATAATTCAGTCTAATTATTATTGCTATAAGCATTTTTATTATATTTGATTTGTATTTTATTCCAGCAGCGACCGAAGATTTTTCCGGCACTGTCTGATGATGATTATTACTATAATTATTTATGACTTAGATTAACAGTTTATTATTAATTTTATTATTTATTATGTTTATTAAAAAAAAATGGCATATTTTTGGAAGTCAAAAAAAAAAAAAACTGATAGTTCAGTCTGATTATTATTGCTATAAGTATTATTATTATTATTGATTTGTATTTTATTCCAGCGTGTCTGACGATTATTTTTTCTAGCATCGTCTGATGATTGGTCTATTTAAAAAAAAAAAAGAAAAAACATGAATTACAGTTCGTTCAATACGACTTTAAAAACAATATTACTACTTAATAAGGATAAAAGTTTTACCATTTAACAAATCAAACTACAGCGACAAAACCATACTGTATTTTATGATGAACAAAAAATATGTTATTAATAAATGAACTTAAATAATATACTTACATAAGTCGATATAACGCATAACTCAAGATGACCATTTTAAAATTTTTACAATAACTGAATAGCAGTTGATGTACTAGTTTTTGTTAATTTTAGCTTCGATGCGAAACTAAAATTAAAGCTTATGTCATGTACTATAAAATTTAAAAAAAAAACCCAGCACAGGGGGGTCGCGGCACAGTGGTGACGTGGCATAGTTGGATCAAGTATAATGATATCTGACAGTGATTAAAATCACTATAAAAAAAAAACGCTTCGATGCAAATCTTTAGATAGTGTTTAATTTTAAAAAATTGGTGGATTATTCCAAAAGCTTCATAAACTGCTAGTTCCTTATTAATATCCTGATTAAGACAAAGTATGTCGAATAAAAAAGAGATTATTAGAAAATAGTATTTCCCATAAAAAAATTATATTGATCAATACACTTTTCAATAAGTTATAGCATTATAATGTTAAAAATGTAAAAAATAAAATTGAGAATTTTCACACAATAATAGCATTTGGTAGCCATTTTCACCTTGAAGATAAAATAAAGTCCGAAATTTTTTTTTTCCATGATAAAGTATATTACATTAGCTTTAATTTAAGATATATATAAAAGTGTCAGACTTTCCGGAACACTTTCAAAATTTAAGTTGAAAAAGTCAATTTTTTGTGAAAAAGTTGTCATTTTGAATCCCCCCCTGTAGGCAGGTAAAAAGTCAGATTTATAAAAAAAATATACCAAATGATAGGTAAAGACATCATGCATCTACAAAAAAAAATAATTATATTGATCCATACATCTTTCGAGAAATTATAGCATTATAAAGTTAAAAATATAAAAAAGAATTTTTTTACAAAAATCGTATTTTTTTTATTAAGTTTAATGTCTGTTTTCACCATGAAGATAAAATAAAGTCCGAAATTTTTTTTTACCATTATAAAGTATATTACATTAGCTTTAATTTAAGATATATATAAAAGTGTCAGACCTTCCGGAACACTTTCAAAAGTTACGTTGAAAAAGTTCTACTTTCTATATGCATTTTTATGTTTTGAATCCCCCCTGTATTTAGGGAAATGGTCCGATTTAAAAAAACAGTATGTCGAATGAAAGATCTATATAAATACTACTTCTCATAAAAAAATTGTAATGATTCATACATTTTTCAAAAAGTTATAGCATAATAAAGTTAAAAATGGAAAATACAAAATCGAAAATTTTCACACAAAAATAGCATTCGGTAGCCATTTTCACCATGAAGATAAGATAAAGTCCGAAATTTTTTTTT
>NW_026100027.1:9086-9732 GCF_025091365.1 Daktulosphaira vitifoliae
CCCCCAAAAAATTACAAATTTAAAAATCGCTAATTTTCGATATTTTTTCATTTTTTTTTACTTAAAATTGCCATAACTTTTTTAAAAATGACCGAATCAATATAATTTTTTTTTTTTATAGATACCTTAGATAATTACCTATTATTTTATATATTTTTGTGAACATTTGACCCTTTAACAGCCCACAGGATGGGGTTTCAAAATGGTAACTTTTTTACAAAAAATTAATTTTTTCAACTTAACTTTTGAAAATGTTCCGGAAAGACAGACACTTTTTTTTCTTAGTTTTGGACAAATATTAAAAAAAAAAAATAAGACATTTTTAAAAGTACATGTACTCATACTAGGTATATGATATAGGTCTTATACTAAGTAAATAAAATAATTTAATGTGTTTAAAATAATAACTAATGTATAAGACTCACTTAGCAACTAAATGGTAAAAAAAATTGTTATAATTAAAAAAAAGATAACTTTATTTTATCATCATTGTTGTTTAACTATTATTAAAATAACCATGATTGTTAATAAAGGGAGATAGAGAATTTTGAGCTAAATAGTCCATTATTTTTATAATAATTTTTTAGGGTAAAATTACTACCTTATTAATAAATTTAAAACTTATTGTTTTATACACAAATAAATT
>NW_026100028.1:0-7353 GCF_025091365.1 Daktulosphaira vitifoliae
GACGGCCTGTGGCCTATTTAGAGTTCCAGGCGTTAGCCTTTAATCTCTTGTCTGATGTATTTGCTTGAATATTTGTTCACGATGTTGCTAAAAAAATAGTCTAGTTAAATAACTTATTCGATTAGTTTTTGTAGGTGGGGGTATTTTGAGTTTGAAATTTTATAAAAGAAAATACTTATCATAAAATCTGTTGCTTCGGCTAGTGATAGAATTTTTGCAGAGTTCCTGAGCGTTTCAATTGAGGTGAGGTAATCATGCGGATTGTCAAGTTTTGGACCGCTTCTAAGTTCTTCCAGTTTGATTTGCTGATGTGTGGGCTCCATGCTATTGACGCGTACAGAAGTATGGGTTTTATATAGATTGAGTAGATTTGCAGTCTGGATTTCAGCGGAACGGTAGATTTTTCGTTTATGATAGGATAAAGTGCTGCTTTCACTCCTCTGGCTTTCTGTATTGTTTTTTGTATGTGCTTGTTCATTTTCAAGTGGGTATCGAGTGTCACTCCTAGGTATTTTATTTCGTCTTTCCATGCTATCGGTATGTCTCTTATTTTCAGTTTTCTGGTTATTTTGTTACTCCTGACGCCAAATACTATTGCTTCGGTTTTTTCAATGTTTAATTTTAATCTCCATTTTTCGGTCCATGGCACTGCGAGGTTGATTTGGCGTTGGAGTTGGACGATTGCGAAATTTTTATTTTGGTGTCCGGTGTAGAACATTGTGTCGTCTGCAAATATCGCCGTTTTCGCTTGTGTTGTTGTCGGTATGTCGTTGATGTATTGTACGTATAGTAGTGGCGATATGCAGGACCCTTGTGGTACTCCGGCTTCTATGTTCCTGGGCGTGGATAGTTGGTCGGCTACTCGGACCTGAAAGGAACGTTCGGTTAGAAATGATTTTATAAGTTTTACCAAGTGTATTGGTAGTCCTGTGGTTGCACTTAGCTTGTGTATGAGGGCTTCGTGCCACACGCGGTCGAAGGCTTTCTCCATGTCCAGGAATACAGCCGCTGTGTATTTGTTGTCGTTTCTGTTGGATTTGATGTTTTGTAGCAGGCTGGTGAGCTGGGTGACAGTTGAGTGGCCTTCTCTAAACGCGTGTTGTTCTTCGCGTGGTTTGACATAGGTTTTCAGTCTGGTCAGTACGGTTTTTTCAAAAACTTTTGACAGTGTTGGTAGAAGCGATATCGGTCGGTGGTTTTCAGGTTTGGCGTGACTTTTCCCTGGTTTCGGAATCATGATAACAACTGCTCTTTTCCACTGCGATGGAAAATGGCCAGTTCTGATGCTTGCTGTGAAGATGTGCGAAAGTTGCGTGATGACGTTGTTCGGTAGGTTTTTTAACGCTACGTTTGATATGTTGTCGTTTCCTGGCGCTTTTCCGTTTGGCAGTTTTTTAATTATTTCCTTTATTTCTCTCGGCGTTATGTAGTCGAGTGGCAGTGGATGGTCTTGGTTTGTTTCCTTGATTGTATTTGTCACTTCTGGTAAGTCTTCTCCGGGGTTGTTTTTGAACTGGTCGGCCATGGTGTCGGCGAAGAGTTTCGCTTTGCCGGCTGCGTCGAAGATCTTGTGTCCCGATTCGGTGTGGAGAGGTGTGTTTGCTGGTTTCTTGTTTAGTAGTTTTCGGTTGATTTTGTACAGCGATTTCTCCTTGAAACTCAACTTACTGGTGAATTTGTCCCATTCTTCTTGTCTGTGTTGCGTGAGCAGTTCTTTCACGTGTTTTATTTGTTTGTTGTAGAGTCTCTTCGTGGTCGGGTCTCTCGTTAGTTGCCATAGTTTACGGAGTTGTCGTTTTGTTTCTATTTCCAGCAGGATATCGTCGCTCAGAGGTGGTTGTGTTAGTATGGGTTTTGCGTCATATGCCGTGTTCGTTAGCTCTTCTTGAATCGCGTTTGTTATTGTTTTGACGGCTTCATCGATTTCTACCGGTGTTTTTACGCGGTGGATTTTGATTTTCTGTAAGTTTACGTTAAATTTCTTCCAGTTATTCTTCTTTTTAGTCGATTGGCTTGGCGGGAATTTCGGAATCGGCGTGTGGATATCTATTTGNTGGGAGTTTCGGAATCGGCGTGTGAATATCTATTTGCACTGGGTTGTGATCTGACGAAAGGTCGTTGTGGTTGGTGATTGAATATTGAAGTGAGTGAAGATTTATCAGTAGGGTGAAAAAGGGGATTTTGGTTCCCCCCCGCTTCACCCACCCACCACACCACATGTGATGTAGGTGAAGAGGCGTGGAGGGGGGGGAATAAATCCAACGTAAACTAACATACTGCAATGGGAGAGGGAACGTTGAAACCCAACGTAAACTAACCTAAGGCAGGTGAGGAACCTTTCCTCTTCCACCAAGTCTTAGGATAGGGGGGGGGGGGCCAATGAAACACGACGTTAACTAACACAACTTGTCGCGCACCTAAATTATGCTCAGCCATATAGTATATACGTAATATCGTTTTTTTTGACGAAAAAAAAAATGCATTTTTCAGGTAAGCTATACGGCCCGTTGCGCTGCGCTACAGTGTCGGCGTGATCGGGCTCTACGGGGCTACGAAACGTCGGCACGGGCGCAGTTTCCCTAGCTCGGGGAATCGGGCGCGTCCTCAGGTTGCGGATAGAGGAACGGCCTGCAGATATGCAGGTTAGCCGCGAAATAAGCAGTCCATTAATTTGGACTGACGAATAAGCGGTCGCGGACAGCGAGCCGCCCAAACGCTTGTTAGCCCTGTAGATATACAGGGTAGCCGTGAAATAAGCCTTTATGGACGAATAAGCGGTAGCGTTTGGGTGAGAATGGAGCACCATGGACCACGCAACCAGTGAATTGGCCACTCACTGGCCGAAGGGACCGGCTACGAGGGCAGCCCCCTCAAAAATTATTTTTTTTTATGAATAATGGACAAAAATGGATTGAAGGTTACTGCATCAGGGGATTCGGATGCCCCAGTGCCGGCGGTTGGTGGGGGGTGTACCCACCAGGTGTCGCTCAGATCAACTGAATACACGGTAAATGCAGGAGTGTTGAGGCAGGCTCCTGCAGCCAACCACGGGGTTGGTACTGCGACTGCAGGGAGTGGTGGCGACCAAGCCACTCCCACCGGTGAAACAGCCGGGAGGTCATTGGCGTCGGAAAACTTGGAATTACTGGATAACGGATGTACTTTTGCTAAAGTGGACGCACAGCTGGATGGCCCAGCCAAGCCATCCATTGTGGAGAGGCTGCGGGGTTCGTCGAGGGGTGGATCACCTAAGGCGGTACAGGCTGAAAAAGCAGCGGGGTCAGCGGACGGCGCGGTGGTCAGTCTCGGGGAGGATGAGGATCTCCGCGTTAAGCGGAAGGAGGTGTCCCCCTCGGTGGACGAGCCGCTTACGATTGTCCTGGAGGACACTCCTCCGGATGCCCCTATCCCGGTGACGGATACACCCGGTAGGGCTCCGGAGATGAAGAGGCGGAAGTGTGCGGACATCACGCCTTCCGACCTCTTTCATGATGACGGGACACCCCGTAAAAGGTTGGACCAAGCCAGATCCAAGGCCGTTCTTACGGCTGGACTGGCCCTGGTGGTCCACCAGGCCGACCTTCTAGAGAGGGTGATGACGGTCGTTCCCCCGCATGCCAATCTGGCTGCGGCTGCGGGGGCTCTCATCAGGAGCGTTCGTGCCATGCACGACCTGGAGCTGACCCGCACTCCGGACGAGGACATCCCGAACGTCGATTTTTCGACGCAGACGGAGCCTCAGAAGGTTGCGGGCGGCGAAGGGTCGGGCGTGGACGAACGTGGTGCGGCGACCAGCCATGACGCGTCGTCCCAGACGGTATGTTGGTGGGACACTTATGGCCCACCAATCATTGCCGTCGGGAACACGGCCTCCCCGCTCAACGAGGCCGAGGGGTCTGCGGCTGTTCGCCTGCCCGTCGCCCCCGCCAAGAAGCGGAGGAAGAAGAGGAGCAGGAAGAAGAAGGAGGAAGCGGACGCCGGACGCTCGCTGGTGGACGCCGTGGCGCCCTTGCCACCCAGCGTCACGGTCCTTCCCCTTCCACCATCTCCTCTACCGGGAAATGCTCCAGCCCCCGCAACGGCCACCTCATGGACGGAGGTGGTGAAGCGTAAAGGGGCCAGAAAGGTGGAGCGGGCAGCTCCCAAGGTGGAGGTCCCCAGTGGTCCCAGGCCGATTCCGCCGCCACCGTCGAGAGGCCCGACTGCCGCACAGCTTCGGGCCAAAGTCCCGAAGACGGAGGCGGTTGTGATTGGTCCGCTGAAAGAGGGTCAACGGTACGCCGCGGTCATAAAGACTGCGATGGCTGCCGTTGACCTCAAGGCCCTCGGGGTCCAACTGGCGGGCACCAGGCGGACCCGTACGGGGGCCGTACTCTTGGAGGTTCGGGGCTCGGGCGCCCAGGCTGACTGCCTAGCTGAAAGCCTGAAGTGCGCCCTGAAGGAGCATGACGTGCGCGTCCATCGTCCGGTGACGACGGTGCCCGTCATGCTCCTTGACGTGGAGGAATGGACGGAGGGGGGCGACGTGCAGAGCGCACTGCTAGACGCCCTCCGCCGTCCGGAGGACAAATCGCCGCCGGAAATCGGACCCGTTGTGGTCCGAGAGAACTCCGGCGGCAAAGGACGCTACGCCCGGGCGGAGGTGCCGGCAAGGCTGGCCCCTCGCCTCGCAGGTCTCGCCCGTATCCGCGTGGGATGGGTCACCTGTAGGCTGAGGATCCTTGGCGACAAGGGTCCGAGGTGCTACAGGTGCCTGGAGCACGGGCACGTGGCTCAGACCTGCAAGGGACCGGACAGATCCAAGGGGTGCTTCTCCTGTAAAAAGGAGGGGCACCAGGCCAAGGACTGTCCGGGGGTGGGGCCGGCTTCAAAGGCCGCGAAGTCAAAGGGGGGGCCTGGAAAGAAGGCTCCCCCTGTGAAGAAGAAAGGGGGAAAGGCCGAGGGGTCTCCCGGAGCGCAGCCCGCTAGTGGATGAGATTCCTCCAAGTGAATCTCAACCACTGTCGGGCCGCTCAGGACCTGGTCCGGCGGGCGGCGTACGAGATGGGCACCGACGTGTGCATCGTCTCGGACCCGCACGCCGGATCGGTCCGGGACTCTGCCGGCTGGTTCATGGACCGGTCCGGCAGAGCGGCGATCGGCGTGATGGACCGCGGCCTGACGGTCGCGGACATCGAGTCGGGCGACGGTTACGTAGTGGCAAGGATAGACGGCATGGACGTCTTGAGCTGCTACGCGCCGCCCAGCTTGCCGATCGCCGGACTCCTCGGGTCCGTGTCCTCCTGCCTACGGGCCAGGAGGCTCGGGCGGCCGCGCGACGGCAGAGGGGAGCTCGTGGCCGGGGATTTTAACGCTCACTCCCCGGTCTGGGGGTCGGCGGACACGAATCAGCGTGGCGAAGAGCTGTTGGACCTGATGTCAGCCCTCGGGCTGGTGTCGGCCAACAGGGGATCCACCCCGACGTTCGAGGGTCACTCCTCGAGCTCGGTGGTGGACGTCACGCTGGTGTCCCCGTCACTGCACCCGCACGTGACCGGCTGGTCGGTTCTCCCGTACAGGGAAAACCTCAGCGACCACCGGTACATCGTGTACGAGTGCGGTGATGGCGGCCGTCCCCCTCGAGCCGTGCCCCGCATGCCGTCACGCGGCGGGCGAGTGGGCTGGCGAGTCGGACCTACCACGGACGTCGACGCTTTTGAGACGGGCTTATTGCTCGCTCAATGGTCGGCGCCCGCGGTACCGGACCGGCGTGTCTCCGCGAGCGAAGCGGCGGAAGAGTTGGACCGGAGGGTGGTCGCAGCCTGCGACTTCGCCCTCCCGGCCAAACGACCGCCGACGACTCGCGGACCGCCAGTCCACTGGTGGTCCGAGGAGGTGGCGGCCAGGCGTGAGGAGTGCGTCAGGGTCAGGAGGGCCATGACGCGCTCCAACCGACGGCCGCGAGACCCGGAGTCCCCGGACCCGAGGGAGGCGCTGAGATCGGCCCGCAAAGAGCTGAAGCTCGCCATCAAGCGGGCCAAAGCGAAGTGCTGGGCCGAACTCGTGAAGTCGGTGGACCACGACCCGTGGGGGAAACCCTATCGGGTCGTCCTGCGGAAGCTCCGCGGCCCACCGGCTTCCGGTCAGCTGGAGGCGGAGGTGCTGGAAAGGGCGGTCGACACGCTCTTTCCGACACATCCGCCCCTGCCTCCCTCGGCGTTCGGGGACGACGAGTCGATGGAGGAATTCACCGCCCAAGAGGTGGCTGACGCAGTGGCGCGGGTGCGGGGCCGGAACACAGCTCCCGGCCCCGACGCGATTCCAAACCGGGTGTGGGGGTTGGTCCACGACCTCGCCCCGGAGTGGATAAGCGCCGTCGCTAACCGCTGCCTCGCGGAGGGTGAATTCCCCACGAGGTGGAAGAAGGCCAGGCTGGTGCTCCTGAGGAAGGGTGACAAGCCCGAGGGTCTCCCCTCGTCGTACCGACCGCTATGCATGTTGGACGACCTGGGGAAGATCCTCGAGCGGCTGCTCGTCACCCGAATCGAAGCCCACCTGGCCTCAGTTGGAGGACTGGCCGAGGGCCAGTTCGGTTTTAGGAGAGGGAGGTCGACGGACGACGCGGCCTCCCTCTTTAGGGACCTGGCCCTCAGAGCCGAGAACGGACCGGGCTTCGGGGTGGCGGTGAGCCTGGACATCCGGAACGCGTTCAACTCCGTGCGATGGTCACACATCCTCGGAGCGCTGGACGCGTTTCGGGTGCCTCCGTACCTCGGGCGGATGATCCGGTCGTACTTCGGCGACCGGGTCATCACATACGAGAGCGCCGCGGGCCCGAGAACCAGACCTGTGACGGGAGGCGTCCCGCAAGGGTCGGTTCTCGGGCCTCTGCTGTGGAACATCGCGTACAACGCGGTGTTCCGCGTTCCGCTACCACCGGGCGTGCGCATCGTCTGCTATGCGGACGACACGCTGGTGGTGGCGGAAGGCGCCTCGTCCGAGGAAGCTGGATCCCGGGCGAACTGCGCTCTTAGCGCAGTCACCGCCTGGATCCAGCAGGAGGGGAGCGGACTGAGCCTCGCCCTGGACAAGACCGAAGCGGTCCTGTTCACGGGCAGGTACAAGTTCGCCCCTCCGCGGCTCACCGTGCTGGGGGTGGACGTCCCGCTCAGGGATTCCATGACGTATCTGGGCCTGGTCTTCGACAAACGTCTGATGTTCGGGCCGCACATCACTCGTGCGGCCCAACGGGCCCAGAAAGTCATGGACAGCCTGGCGGGGCTCATGCCCAATCTGGGAGGACCGAGGGAAATGCGGCGCAGACTGCTCGTCAGCGTCGTTCACTCGGTCCTCCTGTACGGGTCCCCGGTCTGG
>NW_026100028.1:8339-9707 GCF_025091365.1 Daktulosphaira vitifoliae
TGAGGTCGGCCCGCAAAGAGCTGAAGCTCGCCATCAGGCGGGCCAAAGCGAAGTGCTGGGCCGAACTCGTGAAGTCGGTGGACCACGACCCGTGGGGGAAACCCACCCGGGTCGTTATGCGGAAGCTCCGCGGTTCACCGGCTTCCGGTCAGCTGGAGGCGGAAGTGCTGGAAAGGGCGGTAGACACGCTCTTTCCGACACACCCGCCTCTGCCTCCCCCTGCGTTCGGGGACGACGTGTCGGTGGAGGAATTCACCACCCAGGAGGTGGCCGACGCGGTGGCGCGCGTACGGGGCCGGAACACAGCTCCCGGCCCTGACGCGATTCCAAACCGGGTGTGGGGGTTGGTAAACGACCTCGCCCCGGACTGGATACGCGCCGTCGCGAACCGCTGCCTCTCGGAGGGTGAATTCCCCACGAAGTGGAAGAAGGCCAGGCTGGTGCTTCTGAGAAAGGGTGACAAGCCCGAGGGTCTCCCCTCGTCGTACCGACAGCTTTGCATGTAGGACGACTTGGGGAAAATCCTCGAGCGGCTGCTCGTCACCCGGATCGAAGCCCACCTGGCCGACGTCGGCGGACTGGCCGAGGGCCAGTATGGTTTCAGGAGGGGGAGGTCGACGGACGATGCGGCCTCCCTCTTCAGGGACTTGGCCCTCAGGGCCAAAACTGANTAGGGACCTGGCCCTCAGGGCCAAAACTGAGCAGGGCTTCGGGTTGGCGGTGAGCCTGGACATCCGAAACGCGTTCAACTCCGTGCGATGGTCACACATCCTCGGAGCGCTGGACGCGTTTCGGGTGCCTCCTTACCTCGGGCGGATGATCCGGTCGTACTTTAGCGATCGGGTCATCTCTTACGAGAGCGCCGCGGGCCCGAGAATCCGACCTGTTACGGGAGGCGTCCCGCAAGGGTCAGTTCTCGGGCCTTTGCTGTGGAACATCGCGTATGACGCGGTGTTCCGCGTTCCGCTACCACCACACGTGCGTGTCGTCTGCTACGCGGACGACACGCTGGTGGTGGCGGAAGGCGCCTCGTCCGAGGAGGCTGGATCCCGGGCAAACTGCGCGCTCAGAGCAGTCTCCGCCTGGATCCAGCAGGAGGGGAGTGGACTTAGCCTCGCCCTGGACAAGACCGAAGCGGTCTTGTTCACGGGCAGGTACAAGTTCACTCCTCCACGGCTCGCCGTGCTGGGGGTGGAGATCCCGCTTAAGGACTCCATGACTTATCTGGGTCTCGTCATAGACAAACGTCTAAAGTTCGGGCCGCACATCACTCGTGCGGCCCAACGAGCCCAGAAAGTCATGGACAGCCTGGCGGGGCTCATGCCCAATCTGGGAGGACCGAGGGAAATGCGGCGCAGACTGCTCGTC
>NW_026100029.1:0-2960 GCF_025091365.1 Daktulosphaira vitifoliae
TATAATTAGTATATATTCATATATTAATTTTAAAATCAAAGAACTACTAATCATGATATAATTAAAGAAATAAGAGTTGATATTACTTTTGGAATAATCCACCAATTGCCTAATTAAAACAAAAAAAAAAAGTTTGTTGGGAATTTTTTCTGCTATTCTTCAAAATTACTCCTTCGTTGACTAGAATGAATCATTAAATAGAAAATTTTATGAGAATTAAAACAATGTTATTTTTAAGATTAATATGCAGTCAGAAAGTTTTATAATTATTATTTATTGTAAATTTATCAGAAAAACTCATTATTTTTTGCATTTTTATCGTAATAGAACACTTAAATAGAAATCATAGTAATCATTTCTAAGTAATTTTTGATATTTAAAAAGATTCTACTATTGAAATATCCAGAACTGAATTAATTTTAATGATTTACTTTAACTAAAAAAAAAAAAGTTAATATTTTGAATCCCTCTTGTGGGCAGGTAAAGGGTTAGATTTATAAAAAAAACCAAATGATAGATAAAGACATGCATCTAAATAAAAAAAAATATACTGATTTGGTCATTTTTGATAAAGTTATAACAATTAACAAAGTTATAAGTTTTATACACTGGACTACAAGGAACTTCCATCAGAAACAAAAATATACTATTCTAAATCAACTTTTCGCGATGTTTTAAAATGTGCAATTAGACTTTTTCTATAACTTCTAAGTTTTAATATTATTAAAAAATAGTTTTTACATATAAAAAAAAATAATTAAGAACAAAAAAAATTGTTTTAAATTAATACTGATTTGATATAATATTTAATATTAATTTGATTATTAATAAGTTAAAAATAAGGAAAATGACATATTTAACCTATTTTGTTAATCGTTTAAAGTTGATTGTTGTAAATGTTTATAATAAAAAAAAAAAATTTATTTTACCATAACTTTTAGCTCAATTGGTAAGTTTGACATTGACATAATTAAATAAAAAATTTTATGTGAATTAAAACAATGTTATTTTTAAGATTAATATGCAGTCAGAAAGTTTTATAATTACTATTTATTGTAAATTTATCAGAAAAACTCATTATTTTTTGCATTTTTATCGTAATAGAACACTTAAATAGAAATCATAGTAATCATTTCTAAGTAATTTTTGATATTTAAAAAGATTCTACTATTGAAATATCCAGAACTGAATTAATTTTAATGATTTACTTTAACTAAAAAAAAAAAAGTTAATATTTTGAATCCCTCTTGTGGGCAGGTAAAGGGTTAGATTTATAAAAAAAACCAAATGATAGATAAAGACATGCATCTAAATAAAAAAAAATATACTGATTTGGTCATTTTTGATAAAGTTATAACAATTAACAAAGTTATAAGTTTTATACACTGGACTACAAGGAACTTCCATCAGAAACAAAAATATACTATTCTAAATCAACTTTTCGCGATGTTTTAAAATGTGCAATTAGACTTTTTCTATAACTTCTAAGTTTTAATATTATTAAAAAATAGTTTTTACATATAAAAAAAAATAATTAAGAACAAAAAAAATTGTTTTAAATTAATACTGATTTGATATAATATTTAATATTAATTTGATTATTAATAAGTTAAAAATAAGGAAAATGACATATTTAACCTATTTTGTTAATCGTTTAAAGTTGATTGTTGTAAATGTTTATAATAAAAAAAAAAAATTTATTTTACCATAACTTTTAGCTCAATTGGTAAGTTTGACATTGACATAATTAAATAGAAAATTTTATGACAATTAAAAAAATTGTATCGTTAAGATCAATATGCAGTCAGAAAGTTTTATAATTACTATTTATTGTAAATTTATCAGAAAAGCTCAATATTTTTTTGCATTTTTATGGTAATAGATAACTTAAATAGAAGTAATAGTAATAATTTCCTAGGAACTTTTGTTGTTTGTTGAAAAGATTCTATAATTGAAATATTGAGAACTTAATTAATTTTAATGATTTACTTTAACTAAATGTACCAATCAAAACAAAGTTGTTAAATGATTTACTCAATTGAGTGTATTATAAAATTTGATTATATTTGTAAAAATCAATTGTTAATTCAGGAGAAAAAACAATCATTTTTTTTAGAAATGATTTATATAGCAACATGTTAGAAAAAAATTTGAATATTATAGTCTAATAGTAGCACACACAAACAGAGTAATAAAATTATTAAATTACAAAGTAAAATGATTTAATTTTGTAGTTGAAACCTATCATATCAAACTTCATTCGTTAATAAATATTTTGAAAACATTAGAAATTAATGATTTTAATTGTCTTTATGGAGACGATGTAATAACTAACTGTTTAATTGATAAATTAGAATTTTTTTTTCAATTTTTGAGAGTAATATCTTCAACTAGATACGAATTGTAGTCATTGGACGTATCGTTGAAAAAAGTAGGTCAAGTTAGAGCAGAGAAAATAAATGATATTCACAAAAAAACATCTTCTCGGCTTTGCATCGAAGCTAAAACTTAAAATATAGTAAAATAATTTTAATACGAATAAGAAATTTCTTCTTGCAAGGGGCGACTAAAGTGATGGGATCATTGATCTTTATTGAAGTTATTGAATCTAAATGAGTTAAAAATTCTTTAACTAACTTAAAAAGAATTAAGAAAAAATGCAAAAAATTTGTTGTCATACGTGGATTGGAACTTCGTACCCCAAGCGTGTTAAACACAGGTTTTACCAACTCGACAATCATACTTTGGTACAGACAATCGAAAAAATTAGGTATTTAAGCTAGTTCAAATTTCAAAGATATTTTTTTCGACTTAAAAGAAGCAAACAAATTTAAATAAGTTTAACTTTCTATGCTATATTAATTTTAATTTATATAATATTTATGAAAATCTGTACTCCCCTTGTCAGGTATTTTAAAATAAAATAAAATACAAAACCCAGAATTTTAACACAAAAATAG
>NW_026100029.1:3713-9701 GCF_025091365.1 Daktulosphaira vitifoliae
TATATATATATATATGTCAATCAATTAGTAAAATTTGAAAAATAGATATAAAAATACCTTCAATTTAAAAACTTCATTATCTTGTTCAGCTCGAGTCTTTTGTTCTAATAGAACGTCTTCTGCACTTTTTAATTGTTGTTTAAAGTGTCCAATAGCTAAATTCTGGCTTTCTAATTGTTTCTAAAGTTTATAAATTAAATTTATGAGTCTTATATTTTTTAGTACTATAAACATTTTATTTTTTGTCCACTGTGTAAAACAATTAAAATGTAAAAAAAGAGTTAGAGAACATAAAAAATATTATTATTAAAAATAAAAATAAAATTTGAATGAAATTTTTATGACTACATATTTTGGCATCATAAATTCAAAAAAAAATTGTTCAGCCATGGTCGACTTAAAAGTTTTTTAAATAAAACTTATTTAAAAGCATATGTGAACTACATTCTCATTAAATTTAAAATGTTCTTTTTTTACTGCAAAATAAAAACAGCTAGTGATATATTTGGCATATATAAAACAATCCCATGTTTTGCTCATACTATAAATCTTATAGCTAATAACGCATTAGTGATTGTATTAATTTAAATCAATTGAATGACAAAATTAGAAATATTGTAAAATTTAAAAATAGTGTCAATTCTTATGATGAATTAAGAAGTATCCAAAAAAATTATGGTAAAAAATAATATGTAATGTTCACTATTTTAAAATATTGCATTTCAAGTTTATCAAAAGGAAAAGTTTTAAAATTAATATTGGACATCGAGACACGTTGGAATAGTCTATATTATATGATGGATAGATTTTTACATTTGTATCATGTTGTTTTTTCTATTTTATTAGAAAGGCCAAATTCACCTGATTTAATAATAACTAGAGAAATATTGATTGTCAAAGAAGTTAAAAATTTGATGCAACCACTTGAAGACATGACACAAAAAGTCTCTGGCTAAAAATATACCACAATTAGTACAATTTTACCATTGATAAATTGTATCAATAGTGCGGTGAATAATTGTCAAACTACATCTTTAATTGGTATTGAATTAAAAAAGTATATATTATTTTAACTTGACAAGCGTTTAAAGAATCTAGAAATATTTAATGACTTTCCTCTAGCTACATTAATTCAAAAACATGAAGTCCTTATATCCAAATTTATATTACATTGCTCTTCAAAAATTAAGTATTGACGATACCTCTGTTCTATCAGAACGCTTATTTTTTTTTAAAAACTGGTCAAACAATATCTAAAGTAAGAAACAGATTGACGGGAAAACATTTATCTAAGCTTGTCTTCATGAGTTAATTAAGTAAAGTAGATTAGTTTTCAAAAGTCTTATAATATTATAAAAAAATTTATATATGGTTTTATTTTTTAAAAGTCTTAAATATTTTTTATTTTGATTAATTTTTTAAAATAAAGTGTCTACTTATTTCAGTTTACATATTAATTTTTTTTAATTTAAATAATTCTACTTTAATTATTTGAAATTAAATTATAAAGTACAAGTCATATTAGGCTCCAATAATAGATTATATAAATTTAAGTTATGAGGTTATATACAAAAATTAAACCCTTTATAGCATGTATAATTCGAGAAATAGAAGGATGTAAAAACTTATCATTATTGTTAATTTACGAATAAATATCAAATTCAAATAAAATTGGGTGATACCCAGACTTAAAAATCCTGTAAAAATTGCACATTGAAACTGTGTTTTAAATGGTTTACCAATTTTTTATTATTGTTTAAATTACTATTATTAAAAAAAAATGATTTCGAATTTTACTACCCAACATGTAATAATGGTGTTTGTGATACAGGATTAAAATAGTTTTTCTTTAAATATTGATATTTTAGCTTCGATGCGAAGCTAAGAAGGTATTGGTTTTACTAAGATGTGTTTTTTTTTTTTGTGTCTGTTACCACTTTTTCTCAGCTCTCACCGAACCGATTTCTTTCAATGATATGTCAAAAGATCACAAATCATATCTAGTCGAAGATATTACCCTCAAAAATTGAAAAAAATTCCCTCATTCCCTGTAAATGGGGGTAACATCCGAAAAAATTACAAATTTAAAAATGGCTAATTTTCGAAATTTTTTCAATTTTTTTTACTAAAAACTGCCGTAACTTTTAGCTTCGATGCGAAGCTGAGAAGGTATTGGTTTTACTAAGATGTGTTTTTTTTTGTGTCTGTTACCACTTTTTATCTGCCCACAGAAGGGAATTTAAAATGACAACTTTTTCACAAGAAATTAATTTTTTCAACTTAACTTTCGAAAGTGTTCCGGAAGGTCTGACACTTTTATATATATCTTAAATTAAAGTTAATGTAATATACTTTATTATGAAAAAAAAAAATTTCGGACTTTATTTTGTCTTCGTTGTGAAAATGGCTACCAAATGCTATTATTTTGTGAAAATTCTCAATTTTATTTTTTACATTTTTAACTTTATAATAATGTATACAATTTATTTATGAGAAATAATATTTTTTAATAATCTCTTTTTCATTCGACATACTTTATCTTAATTAGGATATTAATAAGGAACTAGCAGTTTATGAAGCTTTTGGAATAATCCACAAATTTTTTAAAATTAAACACTATCTAAAGATTTGCATCGAAGCGTTTTTTTTTGATAGTGATTTTAATCACTGCAGATATCATTATACTTATTCCAACTATGCCACGTCACCACTGTGCCGCGACCCCCCTGAGCTGGGTTTTTTTTTGTTAGGTATACAGATGTCTTAATATCAAACCGAGCTCTATAAATCATTATAGAAAAGCTATAAACAAAATATCGATCCTATATAATATCGATATTGTGTCAATATTTGCCATCCCTATATGTAGTGAAGGTAGATGTTTACTGATGAACATTTTACCTGTTCTTTAGACTGAAAATCATGTATTTTATCTTCTAATATCTTTATTTGAGATATTTGACTTACAGTTTCAAGCTTAACAAATAAATAAATACTGTTAAGAAATACAGCTACATGATTTTTAATTAGACTTTTATTAGAAGGTTGAATTTTAAATAATTTACCAGTAAATTCATATTTTCTTCATTGAGTTTTACATTTTTTGACTCAAAGCTTTTTGTTGTATTTTGATAAGTGTTTACTTTTTCTACCAATTCCTGTATTGTATTGGTATGTGACTCAATATAATTTTTATCAGATATTTCATTTTTAACTAATGTATCTATTCTATTTTCTAAATTTTTTTGGACTTTTCTTAGAGCTTTAATTTGATTTTCCTTAAATTTAGTATAAATTTCCATTTTATTTAATAAAGCATTATTTTTTTCTAGTTCCATTTCAGCATGATTTAAAAATAATGTCATATCATTCTGAAAATATAATTACTTTAATTATAATTTTTAATTTTATTTGCAGTTTCAAGCTTAACAAATTAATAAATACTGTAAAAATACAGCTACATGATTTTTAATTACACTCTATTAGAACGTTTAATTTTAAATAATTTACCAGAATGTTCATATTTTCTTCAACAATTTTTACTTTTTTTGACTCAAAGCTTTTTATAGTATATATATAAATGTTTTCTTTTTCTACCATTTCGGATTCATAAGTTGAATGCATATTTTTAAGNCATGATTTTTAATTACACCTATATAATAAGGATAAATTTTAAATAATTTACCAGTAAGTTCACATTCTCTTCAAAGAGTTTTACATTTTTTGACTCAAATCTTTTTATAGTATTTTGATAAATGTTTACTTTTTCTATTATTTCGGATTCATAAGTTGAATGCATATTTTTAAGATGGTTTATGAAATCATTTGATTTAGTGATCTAAAGTTAATGTAAGTAATTAATGCAAGAAGATACAAATAACAATTTTTATTATAACACATTATTTTTATCTTCTATTGTTAATATATAATATGTTGAACATATTAGTAAAAAAATATTTATATACAAATTATAATAAAAGTATACATAATTTATAAATTGTAATACAATTCATTTATGAATAATTAAAAAAATATTAATATTCAATTATTGTACAAACTCCTAAAAATTATTGTAAAACCTTTTATTTATTTTAAAAAAACACTAACTTTTTGTAGCACCTCTTGTTGGGTATAATGTTCTTCTTGTATTGTATTGGTAAGTGTCTCAATATAATTTTTATCAGATATTTCTTTTTTAACTAATGTATCTATTCGATCTTCTAAAATTTTTTTGTCCTCTTTTAAGATATTACATTCATTTAAAAGTTCAATGTTGTTACTTTCTAAATACTTAATTTTTTTAGACTGTATTTTATTACATTCTTTAAAAGACCCTAATTTTTTTTCTAAAGATTTTTTCATATATTCTAATGGCTGAATTTCAGCTCTTAATTGTACCCCCACAGTTTCAAGTTCTTTAACCGTTTCTTGTTTTTTTTCAATGTCTGACAATGCATTAGACAATTTATTATCTAATAAATTTTCATTTCCTTTTAAGCTTTCAATATGTTTCTCTAATGAGGTCTTCTCTTTGTATAATAATTTAGTGTCTTTTTTCAAAGTTCTAATTTGATTTTCCTTAATTTTTGTATCTATTTCCATTTCTTTTATTACAGCATTTTTTTTTTCTAGCTCCATTTCAGTATGGGTTAAAAATAATTTTATATCATCCTGAAAATATAATTAGTTTAATTATAATTTTTATTATTAAAAAAATTTAATTCATATATTTATTGTTGTGTACATATTTATGTATTTTATCATCTAATATCTTTATGTGAGACATTTTACTTGCAGTTTCAAGCTCAAAAATGTAGTAATTACCAGAGGAAGTAATTAATTACGTCGATTTTAGTATAATATAAGCTTTATAATAATAGTAAGCAATTTTCAAACTCTTAAGCAATATAATAATTCCATATAAAAGGGAAATGCAGGGTAAGCAAATTAATAATGGTGGGAAAAAGAATATAAAAGGGAAACATGAAAAGTATAGGGGGACGCCTTTTGGACGTTTTGTCTAAGAAACGTCGAGTTACATGTTAGGAAATTGGACGATAGTGTCTTTGTACGATTTAATTTTGTTTTGTGTTACATTTTGATATTAACTTTATGTTTAATACGTTTCTTAAATAAAATAGCTACTTAAAAACCTGGACTTAGCGCAAATATTTTTTATTCACCGTGCTTTTAGAATAGTGTGTGTATGTTTGGCTAGAGATAAGGTCCTTNAAATATTTTTTATTCACCGTGCTTTTAGAATTGTGTATGTATGTTTGGCTAGAGTCAAGGTCCTTTAGTCAATCTTAATAATTAGTGGACGAGCTGGCTAGTTTTTGGGCTTAACTGTACTTTAGTGAGTATAGTAAAAAGGTAGTTGTGCTGGTGGCTGACAAGGAGCCATCCTTCAGTCTACTACATTTGAGCTAAACCGTGCTGACGGGTCTAAATTCTAGCCCTTTATTAGTTCACTAATTTGAGGGATTGGGTATGATCAGTTTATCCAACGGGAGGACACGAGAAGAGCTTGAAAGACGAACTCGTCGTCGATATATATATATATATAAAACAATAATTAATTTGTGTAAAACTTTTGTGTCTACATTGGGGCACTACCAACATTCGACATAAAATTGGCACCCAATAAGAGGTTCGTACCGACACGACCCCTCGAAGTTTTTATTTTCGTGACATCGAATTTTGTGTGTGCGTATAATTTCGCAACCGGAATACCCCAAGTTAGTGCAAAATATATTTATATATTGAAGGTTACAATTATATAAAAAAAATCAAACTAATTGGCCGCAACGAAAAATGTTTAACTTTCATGGCGTTTTACAAAATTATAAGATAAGGGTCGCCAACCTACTGGGCGAGACAGTGTATTGACGGACCACAGTAGGATTTAAAAAAAATTAACTTGTGGATATTAAAACAATTAACCAAAAATATAAAATTAATAAATATTAAAGTTGATGTCCGTTGAGT
>NW_026100030.1:0-9672 GCF_025091365.1 Daktulosphaira vitifoliae
TCTTTGAGAATTTTATTTTTTAATTATCCAATAATTACAAAATATTCTCATCAAATCAAAAAACTGTTCGTTAACTGTTTTTTCAGTCGATCCACAAAATTTTATCTAACAGTAACTTATTTTTTATCATCTAAGAGATCCATTTGAAAACTAATTTTTCTACAACAAATATGTGCTGTAAAAATTGTCATGTGCAATTTTATTAATGATTAATTCTTAAGCGTGTAATATTAAAAAATAATAACTAATATAACACATAAAATTGTTTGTACAATATAAAATCATTCTTGGGGATGTCTGGATTTTTTCCTGTGCTGCATTAGGATATATAAGTATAAAATAACACAGTATATCCAACTTCAATGCAGTAATTGTTGAACACATTTTTTTTAGTCTTATTACTTTCTGGAAGTTTCTTCCAATAGGTTTTTATAGACTCAGAAGAGTATGATTAATTTTTCTTTCAGCAATTTTAATTGAAAATTAATTACTAAAATTATTTTTAACTTATATTAAAAAAAATTAAAATAGTATTAAACTGTGTAAGTTTTGCTACAAGTCTAATATGAGTTATGCTAAGAATTAGTAAGTTTTGGTTATATATAAGTAGAATTAATTTTTTCTTATTTAAAAATTCTGTGTGTCATCTAAAATTAAAAATATATTAACTCATCGTTAAAAAAATTTAATTTTGTGACATGAGTTTTATAATCAATGTTAAATTATAAGTAAAACCATTATAATCTCCAGTGGTGCTCAAAAAAAAGTTAAAAATATTAAGGAGTAAAAAATTATTTATTTAAAGTTCTTTTTGTTTAAAATCTAATATACATTTATTGAAATCAGTTTAATATTTCCTTGAAAAAAATATCTGAATAGCCTTTCCTTTTTTTAATAATAATTAAATTTGTTGGACAATTTTCTCAGTGGTCCAGTGAGAAAAAAAATCTTAAATTTAATGAGGGCCTTCTGAGCCAGGCCGACACTGCGAAAAGATGATTATTTTGCCAATGTTTTCATCTCGTTAGCTTAACGCGTATCCTGCAAATACAAATGTATTGTTTTATAAATACAAAATGAAGTTTTTTTAAAAATTTGAATTAATTTTATATGTACTTTTTAGAATATGAAAGCATATTCCAAAAAAAATAAAAATTAATTTTCAAAATAAAATCACGTAATGTAATGTATTATGTTTTGTAAAAATGTAATTATATATATATATATGTCTTATAAAAAAAGTTGTACAGTTTCAATATTACATTATTATATTTGATTTCCATTTAATGAGAAAAAATGAATAATTGTTTGATTATCAATCATGATTATAAATTAAAATATTTCACTCTATACGTGTATTTGACAAAACTTCAAATAATCATAATGCAAATGAAAAAAAACTGAACCATTATTTAATGAATTGACTGCATATTTTTAATCGAGTTAGTTAAGTTTAAAACCAATTTACTTAGCAGAAGATTTTTGTAAGTTTATGATAAATCATAAACTATTGTCCACTGTTAACTTATAACTGCCTTGTGTTTACTTAATTTGACTAGAGCGTAGGAGTATTGCAACAAAATATTTGGGAACTCTAATTACATAATTTTTTACCTAATCTAAAAAAATATTTCTATACAACAAGAAATACAAATTAATTCATTTTCGGTATAGTCTATGGCAGAATTTTAGGAGACAAAGCCCCCTCAAGTCTCTCCAGATTGCGGTCAAATCCAAACTGGACTGAATTAATTTCGTTACCCACCTTTGAACAATGAAATGATATTAAATCATATTTTTGTTTGATTTCATATGAAACTAATTGTAATGACAGTTTTAGAGAATGGGATACCGAATATCTTTATAAACGCATCTGTTTAATAACGAATACTATCATCATAAAAACGTACCTCTATATTTTTTAACTAAACTAATTGAATGTTATAATATTAATGTGCTTACAATGTTATAATAAGCACTAATAAGGAGAGGTAAAAAAGATTTTACGTCTGAAAATTGGAATCGCTCTTCTTTCCCCTCCAAAAAAAAATTTAAGGGCTCACACCAGTTATGTTACCTTTATGTACCTATTTTATCAAAAGTCGGATACATTTCGGGGATCTTTATTGTAATAATTATTCGTTAATAGACAGTAATCAATTATAACGCTATTTTATTATATTAATTAATATTTATTAATTAGTGATAAGGGTTATATTTTTCCATCAGATAATATATTGCTACGATATTCATCTACTCCGATATCCGATATAAATCGATATTCGGAGCTAATTTCATTCGGAGCAATCAATTAATAGTCCTATTCGGAGTATTCGTCGTCGTAGTAACATCCAAATTTTTATAACCAGGTATTCGTAGTAATTGTTGTCGGAGTAAATGTATTCGGAGGATTTTTTTACAGTGTCGGAGTAAATGAATGTCGGGTCATCATCAGTTCGTGGCAATCTCCGGAACCCGTTTTCTTTATGATACTTATGTATGTATTGAATTCATATCTACTAAAGGGCATTTTATAATATTTTTTACATTAATTTGGTAACACCGCACTATCCGTTGCCGACAAGGGTTGCTAGGGATACAAAGAACTAAAAAAAATTATCATTCTTGATTTATTTTGTTGTATAGATATTTTTAGTAACATTTATTGGAAATAATGTAGACTTCTAAAAAAGTGTAACGGAAAATAATCATATAATTTACCTATTTAACGGTTTTATTATTTTTTTTAAATAAAAATTTTACTAAGTTATAATACTTTTATTGTAAAAGTATTATGCAATGTAGTTCGTAAACATATTAATAATTCTAAGTAACAATGTAAGTGTTATTGAAACTATTGCATATTTTGCAACATTTTCCAATGAAATCGTTAAAAAGTTCGTTCAATAAATTAATGAAAAAAATATTTTTTACCGATAGAAACATAAACTAAATTTTTGGGGTGAGACTTAAGTAATAACTATGATTTGTAATTAAATATATTGTAGATGTAATTACACACGAATAATATTTTTATTTATTTATATGAATAAAAAAATGAATTTCTATCGTAATCGAATTGACGAATTTTTAATTCATTTTCGTTATCAATTAATGATTTACTGAATCGGTTTCGTAGAATCGAAAGAATCAATAAACTAAAATGTTTCAAATTTCTTATCACTCGTTTTGATGAACATGTTGCGACCGGTGAAATTGATTTGTTTTGCACTTGGCCACAGTTCTTAGACATAAACACAAAATTTGTAAAACATATATGAGATAATATTATGTATAATTTTTATTTCAATTGACAGCGAATATAAAAGAATTAAAAATGTTTCTTACCGAAAAAGCGTAATATGCCTTTAATGAAGTATATAATCATTTATTCTAATAAATACAGTTCTACTTTCAAGTTTATTATTAATAATAGCCAATAGTCAATGGGTTTTTGGCTCTTATTGCAATCGTTTCGCTTATCGTCAACTCCTGTATAGTATACATATATTCAGTATTTTCGTTGTGAAACCCGAATATTTTACCATTGTGAATTATAAAAATTTAAGTTTAAGTTTTTATCCCTGAAGGGATAAAAAAAAATAATTTGACTACTTAATATTGTAATGTTTTTCAACCAAATATTTTTTCTGTTTATAAAATTAAATATTTTCAGTAATTTTTGAAAAAATGAGCGTCAGCAGGCCAACAAATTGCCTATAAATAAACCACTATTCTTCAAATTTAATACAAAAGGTCCGAATTACGTTAAAAGAATTTGTACCGAAAATAGTTCCGCTGGCATTGTGTCATATCATTGGTTCATTTTGGCCAATGTTATTCGACTAAGTAACACGTTGATACAATCAATATTGTCGTAGCCGATAAGCTTGTTTTCTTTAAATTTTATATTTATGTACATTTATAATTAATTTGTTTGTATATTTGAGCCTTTTTGTCATTAATATTATTAATATTAATATATCTGCCTACATTTCTGTATAGGTATTTATGTTTTGTTTTTGTTTATTACATTTTTATTATTTTATAAGTTTTAAACTCATTATTTAATTCATTATTCTACTCATTTATATACTCTTCCATCTTATTTATTCTCCTTGACGTAGTCTTTTTAATATCGTTAAAACAAACGTTATCTAACCCGCGTGAACGTCACCGTGCGCTACCTTTATACAGTAAGGTAAGGTTAATTTCTCAAGCTAATTTCTCTTCGTATTTATTTTAATCAAACACAATGATAAATTTTTTTGCATAAAAAATATTTTAAAGAAGTCAGCTGTCAGGAATTTTGAAAAATCTTTTTCCTAATTATATAAATATAATGTAGAAAGTAGTTACATAATATTTGTTATGGATGCCGCGAAAAGGCCCTTGAGAATTGGTTACCATAAAAAATCTTTTGGAATTATATTTAGTAAACTTTAGGCTATATTAACAATATTATTGTACAGCATAATGTTGTACAGATTTTAATTAAAAAAAAACTCAATTCAATAATAATTAAACTTTCAATTAAAAAAAAGTTTTTGACAATTATTTATTATGCATGTTGTACGGGGTTAAATAATTTTTTTTAAATATATACAGAGTGTTCAGTAAGTAAGGAAACAGGTTAATTGTTACAAGCTACGAGAGCAATAGAAACTCGTTCCCTTACTTATTGAACACTCTATATGTCTAAATATTGTTAAAGTTATAATGTAATATTTGCGTGATGCTTAGTGCCAAATAGAAATAAAGTTTTTAATATATCATCCAATATTTCGCCAATGTAATTAGTAAATTTTCATTTCATTTTCCTAGTGTTTACATTTAATCACATAAACAAATAAAATATTTCAGCTAGTTGATTAAAACTAAATTAAACTTAAAATAAAAATTGACACAACGTTATTATAACTCTAATGCAATACAATATAATTACTAATGCAATGAAGCCTTATAAAATTATGGCCGTCTATTTTTTACCCATTATATTTATTTTCTGTGTAAACTATCAATAATAAGTTATTATTAATAATACATAAATTGAGATTCTTTGTATTTTTTTTTATGTTTTGTATTTTGCATTTTATCATAATGCAAGTTTATTGAACCAAAATAAGATCCATTGAGCTATAATTTACAGGATTTAGTCAACAAAATATATGTTTATCCGAATAATAGAAATACCATATATTATGGTCAACCAATAATGTTCGACTACTATAAAATTTAACCGGTAGAGCAAGAGAAGGTTAATCGGCTGTTGAACAAATTGCATTTGAATCTGTTTTTTAGTGCTGTAACATTAGTATTGTGTGAGTTTACAATAGTTCGTTTCATATTCGGTAATGGGTACCGATTAACCGCAGCTAAAAGACCAGAAAACAAAGGACTTCCCTTCGGTCCGCTAATATTCGAAAGCTTGACCTTCTTTCGTTGTTTCAAATAATTTCGATTTCTCCGCCCCTTCTTTCAGTCACGGATAATGGAATCGAATTGTAAAACGCCATTCACAGGAACTTGTTTAATATTTCCCAAATGGTATTTCCTCAACACTTGGTTCGTCTCGCTCGTAAATATAAATATGTTTATTTAGGTTAATATCGTTTTCTAATTTCTATATGCGTTTAAAATCCCCTGACACTTAATATAGAGATATTTAATATAATTATAAATTTATCATGTTCATAAAATTTTACTACTCTTAACTGCAGACTATTTAGAAGTATTATTTACAAATATTAAACATCTCGACTAGTAATTTTATAGTTTTTAGAGTTGTAATTTTTTTGTTATGTTCCTGTTAAAACCCTACATCTGTACTACTGTATTTTTTTTTTTTGGGTAATATAAAATTTATAAGAAGAATTATTATAATTAACCCCTAGATACTTCGTACACTTGTTATAATTTTTTACGTTAACGCCACTCTACTTATCTTTAAAATTTACAATACAATACTTAGAAATATTACTTAGTACTTCCATCACGTACTAGCCGTTAGGTGAACAAGATGTTAATGATAGATGGGTTTAGTTATTGTACAATTCTACATTCCGTTTTAGATAATACAAATCTATTTTCATGTTTGTTTCATTTTTTTCCTTTCCTAGAAATTAACCTGTTGCTTTGATAGCACTAAGTGAATTGAAACAAGGTAAAGCGACAGGAGTAGATGACATCCCAGCAGAACTATTAAAAAACGTCGGAAAAGATACCGAAAATAAGCTATATGAAATGATTGAGGAAATGTATAGGGATGGCAACATTCCGGAGGACTTTGCCAAAAGCAAAATTGTACTTATCCCTAAAAAAGGGAATTCCACAGAATGCAAGAATTACAGAACAATAAATCTCTTAACACATGCGTCCAAAATACTTCTTATCATCATAAAAAATAGGATAAGGACAAAAACCGAAGAGGAGCTTGATGAAGACCAATTCGGGTTTAGACAGGGAGTTGGTACAAGAGAAGCAATTTTAGCTCTAAGGGTACTCACCGAAAGAAGGTTAAATGTAAATAGAAATACATTTATAACTTTTATAGATCTAGAAAAAGCCTTTGACACAGTTAACTGGGCTTTATTGATGAACTCTATGAAAAGAACTCGAATAGATTGGAGGGACAGAAGAGTAATAATGTTACTATACAAGAAACAAGAGACCTTACTAGAGGTAGGAGAACATAGTGCAACAGCAAAAATTAGAAGAGGGGTAAGACAAGGTTGTTCCTTATCACCTTATCTGTTCAATTTATTTGTAGAAGAAATCATAGACAAGTATAAGAGAAACTCTAAAGGAATAAGCATAAATGGAGAAAAGATACATTGTATACGATTTGCAGATGATATTGCTTTAGTGTCTGAATCGGAAAAAGACATGCAAAAATCTCTAACCACCCTCACTAAAATATTGCAGGAGTATCAAATGAAAATAAATGCAAATAAAACAAAGTCAATGGTGGTGACTAAAGCAAAAGAAATTCCTTTAGTGAGGTTGGAAATAGATAATAACTTAATTGAGCAGGTTCAACAATTTAAGTATCTAGGAAGTACGATTACTAGCGATGGTAGATGCTCAATAGAAATTAGACAAAGAATAGCTATGGCAAAGAGAGCATTTATGCAAAAACGGCAGCTACTTACAAACAAAAAACTCAATATAAAAATGAGAAAAAATTTTGTCAAATGCTATGTATGGAGCGTACTACTATATGGCTGTGAAACATGGACCATCAATGGACAAGACAAGAAGAAGTTGGAAGCTATGGAAATGTGGACATGGAGAAGGTTGCTGAAAGTCAGCTGGACAGAAATGAAAAGTAACGTAGATGTATTAAACCAAATAGGGGAAAAAAGAATTCTGTTAAACGTCATAAAAGAAAGAAGTGGAAAAATGTTAGNGGAAAAAAGAATTCTGTTAAACGTCATAAAAGAAAGAAGTGGAAAAATGTTCGGTCACCTATTAAGGCACAATTCGTTTATAACAAATATATTTGAAGGGCGAATAAATGGACACAAAGGTAGAGGTAGACCGAGGAAAGCATATATAGAAGAAATGATAAGACAAGCTGACTGTAGTCGATACATAGACATGAAAAGACTGGCTTTTAACAGAAAAGAATGGAGATCCAGATTTGCAACGACAAGGCAAGGCCTTTAGTAGAGAAGAAGAAGAAGCTTTGATACAGTGCATATATTGTCAATAACTCTAATATTAAGCGGAAAATCTATTTTTTATTTACTAAAATTATGCGTGTAAAAACCTGAATGTTTTAATTTGTATTAAACGACAATAACTCACTAAAAAGTTACGCTATTTATTCAAGCATGATTCTGAAAATTATTTAAATGAGACAAAATTTAAAAAGAGATAATTACAAAATAATTGAGTGACATTTAAAAGAACGTTAATACTTAAGGTGGATTTGACAAGCCTTAGCTTTTTGTTGTCTCTTGACACTAATATTAATGTTAGATTAAAAATTGTTATTTAAAACACTATTGAAAGTACAATACTCCATAATATCTGTAATGACCAGGAATTTTTATATTATACATTTTAGACCACTTTTAATAGAATTAAACGTTATTGAAACAATTGTAAATCATTCATTGTTTAGAGACATTTCATTTTACAAGTATTTATGAATTTAATGCCTTAAAACTGTTGCATTAGTACCTGCAATCAAATGTAATGAAAAAGTTGCTAATTTTAATGCATCTAAAATACAGTGCCATTAGTTTTATGCATATAAATTTCATATATTTCGTTTAAGCCTATACTTTGCATCAGATTAAAACTCAACTTATCCTTTAATAGAGTAATAAGGATTATAGCACAAGTTTGTTCGCGGCTAAAAAGTATAAAAGTGAACGGTTATATAGCTTTATAACTTAGGAATAATTTCGGCGGTAAATTTTTTTTTAATGACTTCCACGAGTTTTACTTTATCTGCTATAGAAAAACTTTATAATAATAAATATAACATTTATTATTATGTGTTTTATTTCTTAGCATGTAAAAAAAAGAACAAAATTTATTTTTGGTCAATTTTTCTGGTTTTAAATTGAAAACAACCGGATACAAAAAAAAAGGAAAGTATTACTTTGTCAAATTTTTTATGACACCAAACAAATTATTTTAGTATTCATTTATAAAATATAATTTGTTCTTTCGTTCATTTTTTCGGAACAACATTAATTTCAAGAACTTATAGTTATAACGCTATACTATGATATCATGTATGATTTCTATGATATCATGTTTAACTTTAAAATAAATTAATAAATGATATAACTATGATTTTTACTAGATTTCAACGTCAGAATTATTTACACTCGATTAAAACTTTAGGAAAGTTTTTACAAATCCCCACAAGGAAGTTGATTAATTTTTCTATTTAATTTTGAATAATAATCAATTTCAACTTTGATAATGTTGCTAGATGATTACCAGGTGTCGTACTCGGGTTTCGGCAAGATTTAATTAATAATTATAGTTTCAAAATACGTGTTGGTGTTAACTTTTGTATTAAATAATGGTGTTTTGATAATAATCATTTTAAATCAAACCAATGCAAGTGAAATATAACAAAGATATTTGGCAGTTAGTACTCGCACGTTAAATTTCGTGTTGAATTTTCTCAAGTGTAATTATCAAGTCTGAGCGGTATATGACACGTACTAGAGTACCGGTGCATGCAATATAACGTAATATTATGTAGTTTTGTGGGCGAAAAGATTCGATTTTAGCTGAAAGCCTCCTTGGCAAGAGGCAGAGACTGTCGGAGACGTAAAAGGCGGATATTAATGATATTTCGCCCCGTAGCTTCGTTTGACAGGTCCGTGGTGATGATTTTATTAGCAAAAGCACCAATGAGTTGCTCCTTCGGAAATGAGAGAAACAAGTAGGTTTAAACAATAATTTCCTGTCTTGCGGCTACGCTCAAGAACGAGGTGTAGGACGAACTGCATAGCCGTCGTTATCGCAAACAATCCAAAACCTCAACTATGATGAATTTTATAAACTTCGCCTTTAATATAAAAGCATATCTTCATTTGCCAATATTTGTCTTCTTAACAGCACTTCCAGCTATTTTAGACTTTACAAGGTCAAAATTGGAAAATAACCAATATAGAAATATTGACTGTACCTTGTACAATT
>NW_026100031.1:0-6874 GCF_025091365.1 Daktulosphaira vitifoliae
CCTTACAAGACATAAGGGATGAACTTAAAATGTATTACATAGTTAATAATTCAACAATAATGTGTAACTAAATATAATAATAAAAAAAAATTTTTAAATTATTATTACTCTGTAAGTAATTGAGTGGGTTATAATAAAAAAATCACTCTGTATATATAAATTATATCTTTTTTTCATAGACAATTAGTCTTACATTATTACTTTTACGTAATAGTTTAATTCTACGTTTATTAATGGCTTATCCATGCAGAAAATTTAAACTTATAAGTTTTCATTTTAATTTCTTTAATTTAAATACGAATAAACTGGTGTTTAAGTAGAACTAACTCAGTTTTTTTTTTATAGATTCACAAATTATATATAATATCTACTTAATTTTTGTCAATTGCATATATAATTTTATTATTTCTGTTGTAGAGCTAAAAATTTGCAATTATAATGGGAGGTAAAATGAAAAATAACAGAATATTGATTAAATTTATAGTAGCATGTTTTATTGATGTTATTCTACTGTCTTACACATTTGTAAGTATTTTTTTTTGTCATGTCGTCAATCTAAAAATGATCCATTAAAGAAAATTAATTGAGGTATTTTATCCTTAAAGAGATGATAGAAACATAATTAAACCATATATTTTTTATGAATTTTTTAAATCAAACTTTCCTATGCGAAAATTTAATATAATAATATAATATATTGATGGAATCACGCGTCCTGTGCCATCTTTGTGGGCCGCCGTCTTACTGTATGAATAAAATAATTTGTTTGACAAACACCACATGTCATACGTCACAGTACAAAGTCCAGCAAATGCCGCAATAGCCGTCGTTCGATACGCATGTGCGTATAGTGCGGTCTAAGTTACTGTCTTATCGTACAACGTGTGTTTCCGTTTATTATTGCTAAACCGGTTATCAAGATGTGACTTGTCTATGTAACCACTCTACTTATTCTTCACTTTCAATTAAAGTCTCGTGCACAGCAACAAACGTAAAATATCGAACGGTAATTGTCATCTAGCTGTAATATTAGCAGCCCAATTGCATACGGTCTTATCGGCGGCCGCCTCGGCGGTCTCATTATTAATAATAATACATTACGTTATCGCATCCCACCGTCGTCTTCATTTATTTTATTGCAATCGCATTGTGATTGTTACTTCATTTATTTAGTAATTTAATTATAATAATTACATTCTAGTTAAAATGACTAGCAGAAATAACATCAACAACAAGANAACTAGCAGAAATAACATCAATAACAAGAATAATAATAATGATATTAGTATAACAAATAACACCGTATCCCCGTTAACAATTAGTAAAAATAAAACCTTCAACTCATCACTAGACACAAGTAATAATCAATCAGAAGCAGGATGGACTGTACAAAGATCTAAAAGAAATCTCTCTAGTTCTACTAATTCAGAACCAAACTCTCCACGTGTACAACCTCCCAAAACAAGAAAAAAAATATTCACTTCAGCAAATCGTTATGAAGCCCTCGCTTCAAACGAAGACCAACAATCCAATCAGTTAAATGATCAATTCGATTTCCCGCTCAATGTTTCTACTGAAAACATTACTACTGACATGCAGACAGAGTGTATTAATAATCCACCAATTAAACCCCCTCCTCCGATTTTTGTAAGAGGTGTCGAGGATTTTCCAGAACTATGCACAGTACTTGTAGAATTAATCGGTGTTGAAAACTTTGTCTGCAAATCATCTGCAGACAGATTAAAAATTCAAACTAGCACTCCAGATGCATATAGGTCACTGATACATATTGAAGGAGCAGCCATTGTGGAAAAGAGTAAGCAAGAAGAGGGTACCATAAGTTTTTTAGAAACTGTTAGAATTTAAAATTGAAATACATTTAATATTGAATTTTGTATACATTTTTATAAAAGCTTAAAAATTTTAAGATAAATATTTTTGCAATTTAATGTGTTATTAATTAGAAGACATGGAGTGTTACTTACGTCCAGTTAAAACACGTAGATTTAAAAAAGGTACAATATGCTTCTTCGGAAAAAAGAATAATTCTGGCACGATAACTACAGATAATGGGCAATGTTATAAGTTCTATAGAGTAAGCATATCATTTTATATTATAGTCTTCACTATAATATGACAAAACTGGATAATCAACATTTTGGTTTTATATATATATATATTTATAATATTTTATTTATTCTAACAAAATGCATTTAGCTTTGAAATATTTTATGGTTTTCATTATGATTTTGATTATTAATAATTGATAATAAAAAAATAATTATTTATTATTTTAATAAGTCTTGAATATTTTTCGGGCGATATTAAAGAATAAAAAAAAATTCTATTTAAAATTATATAAAATAGTGTATTTTTGTTTCCCTGGGAATAATTAAAAATATCGAGATATGCATGTAGGCACAAAAGTGAACATATATTGATTAAATAGATCCTAAAGTTTAAAATTATCTTTTTTTCAGGAAGATTTAAATTTAGGTTTTGATCGACCTTTTAAATATCCACAAAAAGTGAAATTTGTTGTTGATGATACACAGCCCAAATGGGCCTATGATGTAGAAATAATTGGAGACCCTTATGTTCGAAGGTAATGTAGAATGGTTTAATATCAAAAATAATCAAATTAATACTGTTTTTTATCTACAGGTGCTGTTATTGTTTAAAAGATGATCATCTTGGTTTAGAAGACTGTATGAAGTTACAGATAGACTCTTATAATTTTTACTATCCTTATTTATAACATAACAATACAAAACCAGCAGTTTGTATTATTTATTCTGTTAATGTTTCAATTGAATTTATAAGTGCTTTAAATTATTAATAAAACTTATGTGCTATAAAGTTAATACTTAAAAAATAATGTATTTTAATAATATTCTATGTTATTTCTAATTCGTGATAAATATATTGTCATTAATTAAAGATTCTTAGAAACGCTTCGATGTAAATCTATAGATAGTGTTTAAATCTAAGAAATTGGTGGATAATTACAAAAGCAACATGAACTCCTATTTCTTTAATTATATCCTGATTAGTTTCTTTGATTTAAAAATATAATATTTGAATAAATACTTGTTTATTGAAGTTATTGAATCTAAATGATAGAAAAATCCTATGAGTTGAAAATATTATTCTGACTCAAGAAGAATTAAGAAAAAAAATCCAAAGTCACGGGCGGGCTTAAACATCGTACCCCAAACGCGTAAGACACAAGTTTTGCCGAGTCGGCAACCGTACGCTGCAAGACGCAAAAAATAGCAATTTCAAAGTTATCTTTCTCGACTTAAAAGAAGCAAACAAATTTAAATATGTTTAACTTTTTATTCTATGTCAATTATATTTATATAATATTTGTGAAAATCTGTGTACTCCCCTTAGAAAGGTATTTTAAAATAAAATAAAACACAAAACCCTGAATTTTAACACAAAAATAACATGTTTTTGACACACGGCAGTTATTTTCACCATAAAGGCAATTCGATGTGTCAATATTTTTTTTCGTCAAATTAAAGTATATTGCATAANGAAGGCAATTCGAGATGTCAATATTTTTATTCGTCAAATTAAAGTATATCGCATAAGCTTTAATTTAAGGTGTATTCCATTAATCGATAGATCAAATGATTTTCTAATTTAATGTTTATGAAAATTTTAAATACCTATTGTGCACTACTAAATTTATGTGAACATTTTATAATTTTTAATTTTGGCGAAGTCAACATAATCATCAAGTTATTAATAATAATGACCAGTATTACAATATAATATCAAGACTTTGGCACTGGTTCAATGACCAAATTATTCTGTATATATTTTAGTGGACTGCATATAGGGTAAATTTCGTTATAATTTAAATTAACAAAAATAAATTATATACGGTGAAAATGTTTGTAAAGGTTGTACGAATGTATGGGTATTTTGACTAGCGTTGGATATTTGGGGTTTGGTTGAATTGTGAGTAACAAGGTTCTATCGGGGTTGTGGAGTCCCAAGGGTATAGAACAACGAAGACAAGTAGATATAAAAAAATATCACTTTATGCAATTTTCAATAATAAATAAATTAGGAACATAGTTTTTTAAAAATTCTATGTTTGACCATCTGTTAATATAATATTTAAGTGGCTTCAAATCATAAAAATGCTAAATCGAGTTACCATGGATACACTAATGTTTATTTTTAAATACATATTAGTTTGTTGTTGCATTTAGTCCAGAAGAGCTAGTCTTTTGTGCCTATATACTATTAAAAACAGTCACAATAAATTGTGAAAAAAGTATTTTGATACATTGATTTTTTGCAAACAATCAAATTACAATGACGGTAAAAAAATTCTTTCGTCGGTTGGCAAGGGCCTTTACGTGTTGTCTTTCCAAAAATCAGCGTAATATAAATGGTATAGTATCTTAGCTTAGTCTAGTCCAGGTATTTTTTTAATGAAATTTAGCTTAACACGATAGACAACAAAAATTCTCTCGATATCTAATGTTTTCAAACGTACGTAGAATTAATACACCTATTTATTTGCACATGTAAATGTAGTGTAGATTTATATATTCGGTATTAAAAAATTCATTTATGATTTTTTTTAAATTAACTATAATTAGATTAATTATTTTTGCAATTTTATGTGTTATTAATTAGAAAGCACGGACTGTTACTTAAGTCCAGTTAGTAGACATGATATTCGGGATTCAGGAACTCAAACAATGACGACGTTAGAAAATGTGTCTAATGAAAGGGTAAATATTGTTGACAATAACATTAACAAGACTGTGGAGGGATGTGAAATGTTCGAAAAAGAGGTTCACGAACTTGGTGTGACGGAGCCTAACATGACAGATATTGAAGGAGCAGCCATTGTGGAAAAGAGTAAGCAAGAAGAGGGTACCATAAGTATTTTAGAAATTGTTTGAATTTAAAATTGAAATACATTTAATACTGAAATTTGTATACATTTTTATAAAAGCTTAAACATTTTAAAATAAATATTTTTGCAATTTAATGTGTTATTAATTAGAAGACATGGAGTGTTACTTAAGTCCAGATAGTAATCACGATATGAAATCTGGCACAATGCACAACGAGGATTCAGGAACTAAAACAACGACGACGTTAGAAAATGTGTCTAATGAAATGGTAAATATTGTTGACAATAACATTAACAAGACTGTGGAGGGATGTGAAATGTTCGAAAAAGAGGTTCACGAACTTGGTGTGACGGAGCCTAACATGACAGATATTGAAGGAGCAGCCATTGTGGAAAAGAGTAAGCAAGAAGAGGGTACCATAAGTTTTTTAGAAATTGTTTGTATTTAAAATTGTAATACATTGAATACTGAATTTTGTATACATTTTTATAAAAGCTTAAACATTTTAAGATAAATATTTTTGCAATTTAATGTGTTATTAATTAGAAGACATGGAGTGTTACTTACGTCCAGTTAAAACACGTAGATTTAAAAAAGGTACAATATGCTTCTTCGGAAAAAAGAATAATTCTGGCACGATAACTACAGATAATGGGCAATGTTATAAGTTCTATAGAGTAAGCATATTATTTTATCGTCTTCACTATAATATGACAGAACTGGGTAATCAACATTTTGAGATTTTATTTTATTATATATTTATAATATTTTATTTATTCTTAAAAACTGCTTTTAACTTTGAAATATTTTATGGTTTTTATTATGATTTTGATTATTAATAATTAATAATAAAAAAATAATTATTTATTATTTTAATAAATCTTGAATATTTTTCTGGCGATATTAAAGAATAAAATAAAATTCTATTTAAAATTATATAAAATAGTGTATTTTTGTTTCCCTGGGAATAATTAAAAACATCGAGATATGCATGTAGGCACAAAAGTGAACATATATTGATTAAACAGATCCTAAAGTTTAAAATTATATTTTTTTCAGGAAGATTTAAATTTAGGTTTCGATCGACCTTTTAAATATCCACAAAAAGTGAAATTTGTTGTTGATGATTCACAGCCCAAATGGGCCTATGATGTAGAAATAATTGGAGACCCTTATGTTCGAAGGTAATATAGAATGGTTTAATATCAAAAATAATCAAATTAATACTGTTTTTTATCTACAGGTGCTGTTATTGTTTAAAAGATGATCATGTTGGTTTAGAAGACTGTATGAAGTTACAGATAGACTCTTATAATTTTTACTATCCTTATTTATAACATAACAATACAAAACCAGCAGTTTGTATTATTTATTCTGTTAATGTTTCAATTGAATTTATAAGTGTAATTTAATATATATATAATAGTGTCAGACTTTCCGAAACACTTTCAAAAGTTAAGTTGAAAAAGTTCTACTTTCTACATGCATTTTTTAGATTTGAACCCCCCTCGTATATAGGGAAGCGTCGGGCGCTCAATATACGAAAAATATGGCACAAAGCACCCACGCTTTTATCATAATAATACTAGTATTTTTTGTTCATTATTGTTTTAAGCTTATTTTAAAAATTATTTTTAATTTTTTAGTTCGATGTGCTTTAAAAGCGTGTTTTTTTAAATTATATTTATTTTTCACTTTTTAGTTTCATGTTATGATAGTAGTTGCTATCAATATCATGGTTGTAACGGGTAACGGGAAATCAGGGTTTGATTCCGGAGAGGTAGTCTGAGAAATGGCTACCACATCAAAGGGAAGCAGCAGGCGCGTAAATTTCCCACTCCCGGAACATGGAGGTAGTGACAAAAAATGAAGATACGGGAATCATCCTTTGTAATCGGAATGAATACATTCTATATCTCTTAATGAGAATAAAGCGTGTTAATATATATTTTTAATAGTAATTAGAATATATATATATATATATA
>NW_026100031.1:7436-9655 GCF_025091365.1 Daktulosphaira vitifoliae
ATTTTTCTTATTTTTACGAAAAATATTAATTTTACAAAAAAATAATGTATTACCTTATTTTTTGTTCACATTTAGTTTTATAAAAATTGTTCTTTGTGTTTTTGTCGAAACTTCAAAAATAAAGAGCGTACACTCAAAAAAAGATAATCCACCCCATTTTTGAAGAACTTCAATCCCTTTGAGACACGTGAAGAGGTTGACTTATTGTACTCAAATTTTACCAGTTTCATTTTTTCAGTGAACCTAACGAAATTTTGAGCCTATGACTTTGAATTTATGAAGTCGAAAAATAAAGACCACCCTAATAAATATATATAATATTGATGACAAGCATGCGTGTACGTATACGATAACCAAAAATAAATTTATACAAGAATAGTGGTGTCGACGTACGGTGAGGGCGGCGTGGGGTGGGGTGAATGCGTTACGATAGTTTAGTCTCACGACGGAATACGCTTAAATAATAACACGTGCGCGTGAAGAGTTACTTTATACAAACATACAGGTGAAACTAATATAAGCGTGTTAATATTATTTACATACATGTTATTCGCATGCAATCGTCATCGCGTCCGTCCTGTTAATTTTTAACCTCGATTTGTTTTTTTCAAATTTCCCGGACTTGCTCGAAAAGTAATTGTCAACCCCTGGTTCTNCTCAGAAAGTAATTGTCGACCCCTGGTCTTGATGCTTGCCTGGTAAATACTTTATATACAAGAAAAAGAGGCTTTCGTTCCCACGATTAATATATACTATTAAATTTCACAATAACAATTAGGCAGAAAAAAGCCAGTTCATAAGAACAGGTACTATGTTAAAACTAAGATAAACATAAGTATAGATAAAATTTTAAATCAAAGTTTGAACAAATACGATATATGTTTTGACCACGTTTTTAGTTCTATTTTTTGCTTAGCATGTTTTTACTTTTATAACATATTTTTTATATATTATAATTATGCTTCATGTAGTTTGAATTACATAAATATAATTGATATTAAATATTTAAATTTATCAAAATAATGACGTAGTGAAAAATTATTTTCTTTTTTAATCGACTTGATTAATTATTGGAC
Source organism: Daktulosphaira vitifoliae (assembly GCF_025091365.1). Classification (NCBI taxonomy): domain Eukaryota; kingdom Metazoa; phylum Arthropoda; class Insecta; order Hemiptera; family Phylloxeridae; genus Daktulosphaira; species Daktulosphaira vitifoliae. The sequence goes on from NW_026100031.1 coordinate 8,513, forward strand.
TCAAAATTTGGCATACTTATTTAAAATTATTATTATGCTATTAACCATTTTAGAGAGATGGAATTTTAATTTAGATATTAAATGATGCAGACTTAATATTATTTAAAATAAATTAAAATTTTACATCCTTCATTTATAAATAGAAATAAAGTTAATTAAATAATAAAAAATTGACTTCTTTAATTAGAATTACAATACATATTTAGTCTTCAATAAAATGTCGTAAGAAAATTTAAAACTTCTATCAAACATACCAATAATTTCTGTTAACAAAAAAAAAATAAATTTAATGTAGTAAAAGCTTGAATAATTTATACCAAAAATAGAATAAACCGAGATAATAAACAACATACATTTTTAAAATGCAATTTATTTACAATACTAATAGGTCATAAATAAAGCCGGATTCCCACGACTGGTGTACTTGCCAAATATTTGTCACTTGTGTATACTTGTCAAGCCGTCGGAACACTATACTTGTACAATTATTGGTCACTTGTCAGTTTCCCGCAGATTGTCGGTATATGTAACACAAGTCAAAGGAATTAATGGCTTAACAAGTTTACACTTGTAGTTCACTAGTGCACACTTGTGTACTTGTCAAATACTTGTCCAATATTTGATTTTAGGGTGGCTATCGGTAACACAATTTTTTCTTCCCCACCCACCTATATTTGTACAGTATAGCGGTGGTTGGCCTAATTAGTAAATTTAATTTAATAGATAAGTAAAACTATTTTATAGTATAATTGTAAATATAATTTAATATTTAAGATTGATTACATAATGTATTAATTATATTACTTATTAATTTATGAATATTAAGTATAAAATAAATATTATTGGATAGTTTAATATTTTACTAAAATGTTTATATTTGTAAAATTCTGTTTCATTTTTGCAAGTAAAAAATTATATACGGTGCCTAGCTGAAACACTATTAGTTTTACTCATTCGTATTNCTAGCTGAAACACTATTAGTTTTACTCATTCGTATTTTTTTTCTTTAATTTTTAGGGAAATTAACCTCCTTAAATTTGCTTTAATTGCTATTGTTCATGTATACCGAAAACAAGATTAATACAGTTTAGTACTGAAAAATATTTTATAGTAATAGCATTTTCTATTTTATAAAGCTATATT
>NW_026100032.1:0-6514 GCF_025091365.1 Daktulosphaira vitifoliae
AACTTTAAAATTTGAATCAGCTTGGATCGCCAATTTTATCATCCGAAGAAAGCGACGAACAGATGCCGAATCGATAACACTGTTTTTTACGCTATGGGTACGAGTTTAAATACGATCGTAACAATTAATATTTTGCATTTTTTTTTTAGAAATTTCAAATTATTAAATTTAATAATTTTTTAACTCTTTTTGCGTGTGCTACTACCAGTCTATAATTTTCCAATTTTTTTGATAATATGTTGCTTTATAAATCAATAAAAAATTTTTTTTAGTTTCACTTGAATGTAACAATAGATTTTTAATATTGTAATAAATTTTTATAATAATACACTCAAATGAGTAAATTTTTTATTGCTTGTTTTAGTTAAAGTACATCATTAAAATTAATTAAGTTCTGAATATATTTTTTTTTATGAATAATGCATAAGTTAAAATATATGATATTCTTGAAAATATAAATAAGTGGCGATTGTCTTTAGATACTTTTCAAATATTTTTTTTTTAATTAAACATATTATTTTTTATTAAATATAATACAATAAGAAGGTAAGTTCCATTTTTTTGATAACATTAAAGCTAACTTTCTACAGTCTGGATAATCATTGCGATGCTCTTATACAATTTGTAGTAAATATTGTCTTTGGTCCTCGTCAGTTGTCATGCAACTATAAAAATTGCGTTATTAAAGCTATTCCTCTTTCTGTTGGATAATTTACCATAAATAAGGATTCAACATTAGTTTTTGCCAAATTATAATTTGAATTTTGATGCCATTTTTTGAGATCATCGTGTAAAAAGTTATCATTTATTTTAAGAGTTAGAAATAATTGTTTTTAAACGAAAAAAGCCATACTATCTGTTAGCGTGCGTAAATCTAGAGCTTAAAAAGCGATAACGCGATAATGAACACACGTGTTGCACTTTCGGGTGTGGAACATGTACTGACAAAATAATTGTAATGTATTATAGAATAATAAAATATTATATTAAGTTTGATTAATTATAAAAATGCATAACACATTTTTATTCCAATTGACTTCGTTGAAAAAAAGTTCTACTAAAAATTTCTAAGTAAATTTAACTAGTAAGGCATATATTTAAATTAAAGATAAAAATTCAGCACAGTGGGGTCGCGGCATAGTCAGGTGGTTAGTCTATCGTCAAAGAGAGAGATAGCGACGTCAATTACCGAACTAATATCACATTCGGCAAATGAAATAGCTCGTGACCGAGTTTCGAATCCGAGGTAATACACGTCAAGCACTGCTACGTTACCGACTAGGCCATACCTCTGTATTTAAATATATATTTAATAATAATCTTAAATTTTTATGACACCTGTGTTATGCAAAGAAAATTTTGAAAACAATTTTATTTATATTTGTGGGCCGATTACTTAAAAACCATATGACTTCCTAACATATAAAGATGGTCACCACCACTAAAATGAATCAACTAAATCAATAATAAAAAGAAATTTGCTTAGATGTAGTGCGTTGGGAGATACTTCCGAAAAGATCCGTATAAGGTGGTGTTACGAAGTTGATTTCAACGTATATTTGCGGCGGATCGATATCGGACGTGCGCCACTTGCTGGACATTGTACCGTGGCGTATTGCACTTGGTGTAAGTCAGCCAAACTACCTTATACACGTAGTAGGACAACGACTGATAAAGGTGATGTCCATGTAACGCGACTGTCACTCTTTTAATTAAATAATATTTATTAATCTAATTAAAATTTGATACAGCATAAGTGAATTAATTATTGTGTTCATTTAGGTATTGAAAATAAATATTTGAGTGAAAAAAAAATATGCCCTTTTAAAAAAGGTGTTATAAGAAAAGCTGCTAAAATAGGTGATATAGAAACATTAAAAATAGCTTACGAGAGTGGCTGTGAATGGGATGAATATACGACTACTGAAGCAGCTTCAAATGGTCATTTAGAATGTTTAATATATGCCCACGAAAATGGATGTCCATGGGCTGTAGGCACAACATTTGCCGCTGTCAAAAGTAGTAATTTAACAATTTTAAAATATGCTCACGAAAATGGATGTCCATGGGATGATGGCATAACTACTGCAGCTACAGTAAGAGGTAATTTAAACATTTTAAAATATGCACATGAAAATGGATGTCAATGGGATGTAGACACAATATTAACGGCTGTCACAAGAAATAATTTTAAAATTTTAAAATATGCTCATGAAAATGAATGTCCATGGGATAATGGCATAACTACTGCGGCTACAGTAAGAGGTAATTTTAAAATTTTAAAATATGCACATGAAAATGGATGCCCATGGGATGAAAGAACAACAGAAGTAGCAGCAAGTTATGGTAATTTAGAAATTTTAAAATATGCTCATGAAAAAGGATGCCCATGGGCTGTTGGCACAACTAAAGCTGCTGCCTTAAGAGGTTTTATTGATTGCTTGAAATATGTCCACTTAAATGGATGTGATTGGGATGAGGGAACAACTAGAGAAGCCGCAGAAAGTGGTTGTTTAGACTGTTTAATGTATGCCCATGAAAATGGATGCAATTGGGACGAAGGTACAATAGTTATAGCTGCAGTGCATGGTAATTTAGATTGTTTAAAATATGCATATGAACATGGATGTAATTGGGATACAGGTACAACAAAAGCTGCTGCTTCATTAGGTTATTTTGATTGTTTAAAATATGCCCATGAAAATGGATGTGATTGGGACAAAGGAACAACTACAGTAGCTGCAGCAGGTGGTTATTTAGACTGCTTAACATATGCACACGAAAATGGATGTCCATTGGATGATGGTATAACTATAGCGGCTACCTTAAGAGGAAATTTAGAAATTTTGAAATATGCACATGAAAATGGATGCCCATGGGATGATGGTATAACAAAGATTGCTGCTTCTAAAGGTGATTTAATAATTTTAAAATATGCTCATGAAAATAGATGTCCATGGTCTGTAGGCACAACATTTGCCGCTGTCAAAAGTAGTAATTTAACAATTTTAAAATATATCCACGAAAATGGATGTCCATGGGATAATGGCATAACTACTACAGCTACAGTAAGAGGTAATTTTAAAATTTTAAAATATGCACATGAAAATGGATGTCAATGGGATGTAGACACAATATTTACGGCTGTCATAAGAAATAATTTTAAAATTTTAAAATATGCTCACGAAAATGGATGTCCATGGGATAATGGCATTACTACTGCGGCTACAGCAAGAGGTAATTTTAAAATTTTAAAATATGTACATGAAAATGGATGTCCATGGGATGAAAGAACAACAGAAGTAGCAGCAAGTTATGGTAATTTAAGAATTTTAAAATATGCTCATGAAAAAGGATGCCCATGGGCTATTGGCACAATTAAAGCTGCTGCTTTTAGTGGCCATTTTGATTGTTTGAAATATGCTAATGAAAATAGGTGTCCATGGGATTATGACACAACCAGAGCTTCTGCAGCTAGTGGTTGTTTAGACTGTTTAAAATATGCTTATGAAAAGGAGTGTCCGTGGGATGAAGGAACATTAGTTACAGCTGCGGTGCATGGTAATTTAGTCTGTTTAAAATATGCTTATGAAAATGGATATAAATGGATTGAAGGTACAATGAGAGGAGCTGCTGCGAATCGAAATGTAGGATGCCTAAAATATGCTTATGAAAATGGTTGTAAATGGGACGAAGGCACAACAAGGGAAGCTGCTGCGAGTGGTTGCATTAGTTGTCTGAAATTTGCTCATGAAAATGGATGTAATTGGGATGAAGGAACAATAGCTACTGCTGCCATGCGTGGTAATTTAGATTGCTTAATGTATGCCCACGAAAATGGTTGTAAATGGGATGAAGGCACTACAAGACTTGCTGCTGCAAATGGTCAGTTTCATTGTTTAAAATATGCCCATGAACATAATTGTCCATGGAGTAGAAATACCAATTATGAAGCTACTCGAAGGGGTTGTTTTGATATAATCAATTATGTCAACAAAAATGGCTGTCCTGATTAGTTTTCTGATAAAATATTATTAAGTTTTTAAATTTATCAAATTATACTTTAAATAAATCGTCTTAAGCTAAAATGATTTTTGAGGTATTTGATCAAATAAACGTAGCCATTACAATGCTTATTTTGGTAAGTGGCATTTAGCTGTTTAGTATACTTTACAATTATACGCCCAAATTAAACACAATAAGTTATTAAGAATAATAATCGTAGTCTAGTTATAGAAATAAATACATATTGAACGTGAGAGGGTCCAGTGTCGGTTGCTCGAAAAGAACAAGTATATGTATGGAAAATGGTAGGAACAAAATTGACTTCAACATATATTTGCGACGGCCCGTCGTTGACGTGCGGCACTTGCGGGAATTTATTACTGTGGCAATGGCACATAGTGTTAGTCAGTCAAACTACCTTATACACGTAGTAGGGTGACGGCTTATTAAAGGATGCGGGTCTCTGTGTAACGTGAAGCGATGTAGGACCGTGTCTAATACGCCGCGACAACCCACTGGTCTACTTTGTAACAGCCGGATGGTTAACCGCGCATTGCAGTCATAATGTACGTCAGATTGAATCTATTATAACACTTATCGAAATGAAGGCCACAAATACTTAAGTTATTTATTAGGTGTGTTTGTACCTACGGGGTGTAGGTGGTGTGAAAAGGGCACCAAGGCAAACCTTAATGTGGTCATCCGGTTGAATCACATATTGCGATTAAGGGTGTTAAGAGAAAATGTTGGGCGGTTAATCTTTTACAGGAGATTTTGGAGTATTCTTGGAAGAGGAATGCTTTTACTTTTTCCCTTAGTCATAAATCTTCCAGCTCCCTTACACGTGCTGTTGTTGCTTTTGTTAATGTCGTTGTAGTTGCTGTTGTTATCATTATAGATGTTTCGACAACGACCACTCTTCAATGCTTCAACATGTAATCTCAATACATGTCATTTTTGTCCTACCGTTTCTTTTCCGATGGGAAATAGATAAGAGTGGCTTTCAGAATTCATTGACATTCTTTTGCAAGGATAAAATCTGAGAAGAAGAACGTATCTTATCTTTTAAGTTTGTATTTTTTTGTTTCTTAACATTATTAAGTTTAAATTAACGTCACTGTTGTTTGTTTTAATTATACACGAGATGAGTAAATTTGTTTTTTTATTGTATAGAATAAATTTGTCTGCAGTAGACAAATTTATAAAAAATACTATAGTATTGATTAGGATTAACATTTAGAATAATTCTAAATAAAAACTAACTGCACGACCCCACCTTTGCGAAGCTGCAATAGGCATAAAACATGTAACCGGTAATTAATGATAAATTAATTGTGTCGTCACCCTGCGAGGTGCAATAACTGTAAATTAATCTTTATTTCTGTCTTCTGGTAGGCGTTGTCAGCCCCCTGCGAGATTAATACACTTCTAAGGCACTCGTGTAAGGCGAGTGTCTTATACTATCAAGTGCCATCGGTAATTAGCGGATACGATGACATATTGAAGGCTATTTGAACAATAATCACAGATTAAACTGGGTAACGATGACGTAACGCATATAGTAATACTTGTATAATTAACGTAGACTACTCATACAGTTAGGGTTTAACGACATATGATGTCAACAAGCTAGATCATCATAATATGTTTATATTTAAGAGTCTGTATTTGAGAGATCACTAGAAATTCTCACTGGGCAGAGGAACTAACCCAAATCTGTATTAATGATTAAAAGAGTGTAATGAAGTTTAAAAATCTAAGTTTGAAATTCAAACTTCAGAGATAATCATTAAATACGTTTTATTCATAAAATCTGAATTTTTTACACTAATGTTCAAAATTCGGATTTTATAGCTCTTAAGAAAATCAATTTTTCCCATGGTATAGGTTTTAGTTACTCCCCAATTTTCTATTTTTTTTAATTTGAATTTTTAAACATTTAAAATAATTTTGCATACATTTTGTTGCGAATATCACTTAGCATCTTTTTGTGTAAAGCATTGATTTAACATTAAAAAAGAGCGCTTCGATACAAATCTGTAGATAGTGTTTAATTTAAAAAAACGGTAGCACAGTGGAGTCGAGAAACAGTGTAGACAAGGCATAGATGGGACAAGTATAGATGATATTTGACAGTGATTAAAATCACTATCATAAGAAACGCTTCGATGCAAATCTGTAGATAGTGTTTCATTTAGAGAAATTGGTGGATTATTCTAAAAGCAACATCAACTCTTATTTCTTTAATTATATCCTGATTAGTAGTTCTTTGATTTTAAAATATAATATATGAATAAATACTAATTATAGTTTTTAAATTTAGTATGAAAATAAAAAAGTAAAAAAAATTTAATAAGTTTAATTTCTTATGTCTTATGAACTTTATTCTATGTCAATTAAATTATATAATATTCATGAAAGTCAATATATTCTCCTAATAAAATATTTTAAAATAAAATAAAATACAAAACCTAGAATTTTAATAGAAAAATAGCATATTTTTGAATAC
>NW_026100032.1:8723-9642 GCF_025091365.1 Daktulosphaira vitifoliae
ATTCGTTTGAAATGGCCGGAATTACAAGTAAACAATCTTGGTTCCTTTATCACGATAATGTGCCATCTCATACTGCACTGGTTCTCGTGACTTTTTTGCCAAAAACTCGACTCATAAAGTTCAGCAACCAACGTATTCTGATTTAGCTCCATGCGACTTTTGGCTATTCAGCAAATTAAAAAAGTCGCTGAGGAGACATCGTTTTTATAGGATTGAGGAGATAAAAACCGAATCGAAGGTTTTGAAGGCTATACCGGAAATGAACTATTTCGATTGTTTCGAGGACTAGAAAAAGCGTTGGAAAAAGTGCATTTTATCAGAGGGATTACTTTGAAGGAGAAGAAATTGATTTAAAAGAATAAATAAAGAATTTTCATTTTATAAACAATTTCACCTTACTTTTTGATCACAGTAGTATTACATATAACTAATATTTACTGAACATCTAAAATATAACCTAACTTTGTCGCTGATATAAAACAATAGTTTAACTTTATTATATAATCTCTTTCTAGTAACTAAGATACATGATTGCCTGTGTCTCCTTAAGAAAATTATAACTCATTTAAGGAGATAGGAATAATACTAAAGCAGACGTCGGGTATCTTTCGATTCTTGGTTTTGATCAAGATTCTCAAGTATTAAACGAACCTCTAACATCTCCTATTTTCTTATTTATATCCTGATTACAAGTTTTATGATTTATAAGTGTAATATACATAAATATGTATTATAGAAATTAAATGTAGTATGAAATGTATATTTTGCAAGTGGACTTTTTTTTAATAATTTGGTCTGTAACAACAACATTGTTTGCCACTTTCATAACGACTAGCTATAGTAGCAAGGGTAGTATCGAGGTGAGGTATCACAGCTATCAGATATGATAACCGGACCATAGGTGGACTTTAATTATAAG
>NW_026100033.1:0-9610 GCF_025091365.1 Daktulosphaira vitifoliae
ACCAAGTTCACGGACATTACAAAACAAAATAATGCTGACTTGGAATATTATAAGACGATGATTCCTTCATTCTAATTTAATAATGACACAAATAATGTCAAACAATATTATCTATTTAAAACGTATTTCATCTCTGTTATATATTTGTATATAAGTTAATAAACATCGAATAGTCAATGTAAATTCACGATAAAAAAAATCACAAAATTGTCAAACATGACGAATAATTCCAAGTCAATCTCTTATTTATATCAAATTATCTGAAGACTAATAAATTTATTTTATATAATCTGCATAAGTTTTATAAAATTAATAATGGAAGGACAATTTTTTTTAAATAACTCAACCGGTTTAATTGGGGGACACCCTAAATTTGATTTTAGGCATTACTTCACACCGTTTTTATAGCTCACACCAGCGCGTTTTCCCCATTTCGAACTTAATCAAGAGCCGAATCATAACATGGCATGGCCGCCACCCCCGTTAGCCTGACCTGAAAGGTGGGTCCGTCCGTGGCTGAGCCATGTCTATTTATGAGCAAAACTTTGCGAAGGTCCCACTCAAAAAACTGACAAACACCAAAACACACCAACATACTCAAGGCGCCGGTCTAAACCAGCGCTAAATATCCCCTACCCTGTATTGAACGGTAGGCTATCTATGCCACAAGCGTTTGGCCGATTTCTTACGGTGCATAACCGATTCGGTGAACGCCTGGCCGTGTGACCGGCCACTCAACATCAAATTCACCATGGACCGACTTTATACGAGATTCCAGAGCCTCTCTTTTTTAGATCCACGCTCTGCACCGGAAGATGGTGTGTAGAGCGTTGTCTGCCTGTCTCAGGCGGTCTTCAAAGTGGTTGCACGCCGGCGCCTTTTGATTTCAGTGAAGGTATTCATTAAAGCAGCCGAGGTCAGATACCACTTAGGTGAAACGGTATGATTACAACGCATCTCTTTTGGTTCTCTCAAAAAGAACTGTATTGTATAAAACCCCTTCTCTAATGAAAAATTATGAGTCAATAGAAGATTAGGGTAAAAATATTTTTGAATTTTAGCGTAATAAAAACTAATTGTCTGGACCAAATATCGTAAGGAAACTGTATTCATTTAAATTTACTAGTTTGATCGAAAAGCCGTTTGTTTTCAATTTAACTATTTTTAGTTTGTTGTTGATAATTTGTTTAATTATATTTAGAATACATAGATATCCAAAGATGTAATTATTAATAATCAAAATAGTATATTATTGATTAGTATTGTAAGTTAGAAATTTCTTCAACCATCGGAAATTTAATCAAATAAATGTATGAAATTGTTTTTATGATATTTTAAAATATTTTATTGATTAATATTTGCCGTTAGTCATAATTAAAGTGTATATTTATATGTATCTAAAAAGTTTAAAATTATAATGAATTATAATTTTACATTTGATTAAATGTATATATATATATATGCATTTAACCATAAAAATTCTTCAAATATATATTAAATTTTACTTTTAAAATTAACAATATATGCAAGAAATATTTATTTTTGACTATATGGAAAAAATATATACATATATTTACATGCAAATTTTTGTTATCTAGTTGATAATAGACCGAGAAATGTCTAATTAAATATGTTTAAAAATGATTGACAATTATTTAAAATTAAATTTAGTGATGATTGAAATAAAAAAAGTGAATTAAAAGCTCTTAAATAAAAATGTCTAACTTTTCTAAAATGTCTTATAAATTTCCTCAATATTAAATTTTCTTAAATTTTACAACACTATTGAGTGAGTTATTATTAATAATAACTTATGATTCCTAGATAAAACATTTGTAATTATAAATAGAGGCAGTTTATTTATAGAGAAAGTTGATAATAAAAACCATCACCTCATTATTTTTGAAATAATGAGATAATTATTAAATATTTTAATACATGTGATTGAACTTAACAATGACTAATCGCTAAACCCTGGAATTGTTGTTAGGCATTACCTCAAAGGTCGCTTCTTCTTTTCTTCGTGTCACATGCCCACACTATGTATTAAAATTCATGTAACTCATTAAGTACTTATTCTAAAATTATTATCAACCTATAATAATTTTTTAAAAATTAAAAATTATAGAATATAAAAAAATAGACTATCAAAATATATGACATATTTATATTTGAATGGAGAAGCCTAACTAGAAATTCACAACAATTTTCTCGGAATTTTCAAAAGTATTCATATATATTAATTTTAATACACCTATCACTGTTTTATGTAAAACGTTATTCTTTAATACAGAATTTTCAACTATTTATTTATTCTTCTTTTTTTAAACTTTAAATAAAGATTACACTAGGATATAGTAGTTATGACAAGTGTTATTGAAATAAATTCTAATAAAAAAAATTCGATGCCGAGATAGTCTTTTGTTTTAATAAGGATCCTCATGTTATATTTTTTTAAATAATTTTATCTTAAAATTTGTAATCAGTAATGCTAGTACTGTAATATGGTAGTAATCAAAAATGATAAGTGAGAAGAGTTTTTTCGATGTGACAAAATGAACTCGATAGCAAATTAATAAACTAATTTATATGAGCTTACTATATTAGATATTCTAATATATTAGCTTATCGAATTTATTAAACCTAAAACTATTAATAAAATTTTAACTACTTTGCTTATACTTCAATGAACAATAATTCTGAAACAAATATGCGGTAATTATAAAAATAGCAAATTTGTTGACATATTTGACTGTAATAACACTTAGAGAGTGATTAATTAAACGTGTTGCGTTACTGTAAAATAGTATTCGCTGACCGATTAATAATTTTCAAGATGTAATATTTCTTTCTCGTTAAATATGACTAATACACGTCTATTTTAATTTTGAATGATTTTATATATTTTCAGTTACATTCGAGTATGATGACTACACCAATAATTTTGAGATGTTCGTTAATAATTGAAAAAAAAAATACATTCATTTGTTTCATTAGTTAGTCTTTTTTTTTGTAATATCGAATAGAACTTATCAGGGGTTTGTATTTTTTTTTTACATTAGTTCAAAAGTGCATAATTAAAATATTCAACAGCATAATTACTTCAACGTTAAAAAAAATAAGTCGATAAGTAATTTTATCCATTGTATAAATTATAGAACACTTATGACTAAAATCAAATACAATCAACTTAAGTAAAAATAATCATGAAAACTCGTAAGATTTATCACTATAATTGTCATAGAAATATGACACATGCGTAATTATTGTTATAGGGTTTTGAGGTCATTTGCTCAAATTTTTCTGTATTGTTAACAAATAAATGTTCCAATCCATGAAAGGTAGGATTGTCGAATTCACTGTATAGGACCTCTCTACAGGCACAATTACCAAACGTTATGTTCATTTCACGAGTCCTAGTACAACCTACTGATTGCATTGAATTTTGTAACAACTGTAACATTAACCGTGTCTCTTACACACGTTTGGTTGACTGGTTTTCATTTTAATTATGGTCAAACCAACGACCCTGATACTAAAAACTAGTACATCACATGTAATCAACATGGATGCACGAGGTGATGTAATGATACGAGAAAATCTAATTTGTTTCCAGAACTAAATACATTTCATACGATACCGAAATAAAGACAGAAAGTTAGAAAATACGATAAAAAATCGTTCATTGCCGCCAATTATAATGCATGTTAAACAGCTGTTAACACATAAATTATTTGACTATCCATTTTTGCTGGCCTTCGATAATATAAATATGGTACTAGAGAACATAAATTCATTTAAATATATAATTATATTTGTTTTAAAAACGAACAATTAACAAATTATAAAAATAACTTAAATTATTTAATTATATATTCATACTAACAATTAATATTTGGGTTTTCTCTCAAATGGAATAATTAATATGCAACAGAAACAATCCAGTAAACTTAAATTAGTAAAATATTTAATCATTTAGGTCAACAAAAAAATGTATCTTTAATTTGCTATTAAGAGCTGTTAAAGATGTATGGAACTTTATAATTGATTCTTATAATTGTTATTACAATTAAATGCCAGTTACTGATATCCAGAAAATTAATCTTATCTTGATTTATTATTTTTATCGTACACTTTAAAATTTTTTAAATATTATACGTTATTAAATATTTAACACTTGAGCTTTATTATAAATAATTTTAATTATATTAGCACTTAAATAAATCATAATAAATAAAGTATACTATAGTACAACTATAGTATATAATTGATGATTATGACTATATTATACAAATCATTCAGTAGATATTAAGGAAGAAATATATTTAAGAATATTTTTGGCCTTGCTAGGGCATTTTATAGATCTATAACTATTCTACGAAGGTTAAAAATCATTTTACTTAGTAATGTGTGTAATTTAAATGTTTCAAAAATTACGTTTGGTTTATTTTTTTTTTTTAGAACACTATTTTCTTATATACATTTAATTACAAAATAATAATATAGATTTTCGCTAAAATTTTCTTTTATACACCTTAAACATTATTTTGAACGCATTAGTTATTCATGCAACTTGTTATATATTAAAATTATTTCAAATAGAAGTTAACTATATTGTTTATGATATATTTATATATATAATGTTTGTTTAAATTCAGACTACAATCATGTTAAAATGTGAAAGTAAATCTCTCGAATTTTGAATAGGTCATATTAAGTATTAATTCAATGTTGATCTTTTATTTATATTTTTGCACTATTAAAACAGTATTATTTATATTACGTATTAACAGATTTTAACTCATATTTAATTGAAATACCTATTGATAATACAAATTACTCCAACGCTTAAAATATGAATACCTATAAAAATCTTTATAAAATTGAATTAAATTCTATTTATCGTATAGTTATTATAATATGTGTTTCCATTAACCTTGATGTCACAACAGTCATTAGCCTCAAAAATATTACATATTGTGTTTATTTCCTTTAATTTCAAAGTTCTTTGTTCGTACAAATATATACATATACCGGTTGTCTCACCATGTTCTATCTTCTTTTGATAGGAAAAATATTTTGTTATATTTTTTTATAATTTTAATTATAAACTACGTTAAAAGCATACTTTTATTATTTATCTCTGATAAAAAAAAAGTACATTATTTAATTTTTTAAAAATTTAAAATTTCTTACAAAAGAATAAGTATTTATTGGTTTACAAACATTTTACTACATCTAGTGGGTATGTTACTGAAGTTAAGTGTGCATTACAGAGCAATACGAGCTGTACCTATCCGTGTTACTTACCTACTATATGTATTAAAATATTTGTATTTTTACTTATTGTGTTACAAGAAATAGTACTTATCTTAATATTTTCTCCCCTTTAAAATAGATACAACTTGAGTTTTTTTAAATGGAAACATTGGTATATACGACAAATAATACAGTTACTTAGTTTTTCATACTTTTCGGGAAATAAAAAATAAAATTGGTTCTTTGATTACACTCCAATATATTATATCAGTAATTAGCCTAAAAATAAAAAAATCATCTAAATAAGAATATGATAGGTCGATAACAAATGTTGAATTAGTATTTTAAAAGATATTAGCACTTTTATACAATGGTGGGAGGAGTAAATCGGATCTGTAATTTTTTATAACTGTGCATATATAAACACACTACTCCTCCTCCTATCTTAGTATAGAAGGGCTAATATCTTTTAAAAAAATGGTTCAAAATTTGTTATCAACCAGTTAGAACATATACCTATATATATATATATATATATATATATGTTTCTATTTAAAAAAATTAAGTTACTCCATTAATTTTGAAGTGAGAACCTTCCTTTTTTTCAAAGAATTACAGAACTGTTAAGTTCTGATAACAAAAAAATATAATATGTTACGATTAACGTAAGCGTAGTTAATTAAACACCTTGTATATATATTTTTTTCAGTATTCCTTTAGTGTAAAAATTAAATGTGGAATTAAAAAATGTTTATACAAAAAAAAACTAGTACATATATAGTGATTCCGAACGTTAGTATTGCATATTAGGTACTATACACTTTACACTTTATTTATAATTGTTGAGCTAAATATTATTTTAATGAAGGCTATAAAAAAAAAGGGTACTATACACGATTATATTGCGTTTTAGAATTGTATTTATATAGGTACACTTTACCTTTTAAGATTATTATTTGTATATCCCAAATAAACCCGCATGGCGCACTACTAAAAACTTTTTATAAAACCTGAATTTATAGTAAACAGATTTAAGCCAAATAAAACTATATACACGCAAATTAAATAGTTCTGCTTTTAATATTAATTTGTTGTTAAAATTACAATAAAATAGAACATGTATAAATATGTCAATAAATAATTAAAACTAGTTTTCGTTTAATATTGTGACTCATAAAATAAAGTCAATACTAAACAGATTTAATGTTTAAAAAATGATTCCGATATTTATAAAACTCTATGACCAATTCATTATTAAGTTATGGAACCATTAAAAATGAAATAAATATAGATTGCAAAGGAAAATAGGTATACATTTTAAGTTAGTCATAAATCTTTAGTATAAACTTGCGTACTTAAACTTAATAATTCATAGTAATGCTTGCTGTGTAATATTTAATCAACACTCTGATGGAAAAGAAAATACATTAACTGCAATAGAATAAAATTAATTGTTTTCTTAGTAACCAAACAAAGAAGGTCAACTTGAAAATTAACATAATTTCATTTTTCTAACAACTATAATTTCACAAATTTTATTTTGTCACTTAGCTAGATTTTCGACTCGTGTTAAATAGTTTATAAAACATTTTCTATTCTCATCGAATAACTTAGACAATGATACAAGTATTTATGTAATCATCTTTCAAGTAAACCTTTATATCTCATGTAGTCTAGACTCTCATAAAACATTTCCAAAATCAATCAACCTTGTCCAGTTACAATTTACTTGGAACCTGTATGCACATACCATTAATAACTACAGGCACAATGTAAAGGGGTTTAACAAGAAATAAATGAACAATTGGTATCCAACGGCGACGATATAGTATACATAAAAATGTTGACCTTGTTTTCAACGAAAATCAACTCAAAATAAGTATACTAGTCGAAATCATTTAAAATTTAGTTTGCTATTTTTAGAAACATTTTATGATAATAAAAACTGATAATTTTTCGTTTTGCAATAAAAAAAATTAGCTTTTATATTCATGTTTATCATGATGATAGGCGAAAAAATTAATTATTTTAATAAAAATATAATTTCAACATGAACAATAAATAAAATAGGAACTCAGTTTTTTGTACAATTCAAATCAAAATTTCTAAGTTATTATAACAGCAATAATGTAATCACTAATTCTGAACTAAAATACCTCGAATTTCAAAATTAAATTCTATGAGATAGTGTCTAGTTTTTCAATTGATTAATATAAAAAACAATTTTTTTAAATATGTAACATATTGTTTAGGAATGAACCCGTAATATAAAATAGGTAACTTCCTTCTAATAAACCACAGAGTGTTCAGAGACGAGTGAGTAGTGTAATTAGTTACAGCCTCAGTTCCGGTCACGGATATGTAAAAATTATAAATATAATCATTTTATATATTACCAATAAAAAATACGTTCAAATGACTAATAAATAACTTAGTCACAAATACAAAGTTAAAATTCCTTTTTTTTAGAAAAACAAAATGAATCAAAATAAAATATAAATTTTAAATAAAAACAATTGTCATGTTATAAAAAGTATATATATATATTTATAATTATCTATTGATTATTTAAACCCCAGTCTATCAGTTTCCAATCAAATACCATAGACGTCAGAAAATCGCACTTGCACTACAAAAACATTCAAGTCAAAACAACCTAAACCATTAATTTGAAAAACATCGAAAAATAGATTTGTTTACAAATATATCAACACAACATTCTCTTAATACGTTATTCGATTATCGGTTCCCAACGGCATCTTTTCAAGGTCAAATGAATACCATTCGGAATAATTACACAGTCAAGCTTCCTGAACGTTTTTATTCGTAGATTGATATGCGTAATAGCAAAAAAACGTAATGTTATCTTTGTTTCAATCACCTACGTAAGAGCCCAAGGAGGCTGTCGCCACAGAACGGATGAATTGTCTTGTATTATATACAGTTTATTGCTGTTCATGAAGCTATCGGAACGATCTCTATTGTAACTACAAAACAGCACAATTCAAAACTCTGATTAAAAAGATAATAACTATTCAAGAATAAAATATAAATGTTTAATATTTTCAAAAACGTTTTATTGTAATTAATGTAAGTTAAAACATTTGAAAGAACATTTGATCTATCCTAATTAGTTTAAATATTTTATTGAATCGAACTTAATTAAACTGTGAAATAAGAGCTGAATATTATGAATCCTGGCAATATGCCATTCTCAAATAATCTGATTAGTAAAATGTAATCTAATTCCTCAGTTTTGTTTAGTACTGTATTATAATGTTAAAGACCTCAAGTATTCCCAATCCTATGACCTCATAAACAGTATCTACTAAATATTAAGTTACGCTTACAATTGCCTCAGGGTCAGTTGCTGGAATATATTAATAAGTACTCTATCTTAATTTTACATTATCAGTAATATTATTAATTTAACCATATGGACTGATTAGTAAGTTCATCAAACTGAACGGAACAATGACTTCTTTTACGAACTGAATTATCTTTAAAATACACGTGCTTTGTAACTATTAAGTAGACTAAGAAGTCATTAAACAACCGTTAAATAATAAAATGATTCCTAATAATTTAGGGTGATTAGAGGATATATTAATTGATATAGTAAATGAAGGTTTGTTTTTGTCAATATATATTTAAATTAAAACTGTCAAATAATATACAATAATTTTAAAACGATAAATTATTATTTATAAAATTAAAAATACTCCAATCTAAAGTAAATAACTACAAGTTTGTTTAATTATAAAAGATAATCAAAATTAAAAAAAGCTTACTATTTACTTTAAAAGTCGTTCATGAATATTTATAAGATTTATTAATATACATCTCAACAAATATTTAAGATTTGTAATAAATATTATTAGTAATAGTAATACTATTATTATAACTTAATGGTTTTTAGCATATGATAATAATGTTTCAAAATAAAAATTGTTTTAAGTGAGGCCAAGTGTGTAAACCAATTTAGTAACAAATTGATTTGTTGCTGTACATGCACAAAAAAACATAAATAGACAGTAGCAGTAATTAATAATTATTGTGAAATAATTAAAAAAAAAAAATTGCTTAGTATACAAACAATTACATACTAGGATCAAAATATCCTGTCATCTTTTATTTAATATTAGAATTAGAGTAGAGTATACTTAGTTGTGTCAATATATATTGCAATTTCATTTGAAATTTTAGTAAAATAACTAATTGAAAACCACTTCTTAAATAAAACCGTTATATTTTAACAATTTTATCAGTTTTTGTATGTTTAATTTTAGAGATATTATAATATACTCAACTTTATTTAGATATTTTAGATTAATAACATTATTTAAAGTGT
>NW_026100034.1:0-9603 GCF_025091365.1 Daktulosphaira vitifoliae
AAGCATATACGAGTGGCTTATGATCGGTGAAAATGGTACATGGTTGTGCTTCGACAATGTGCCTGAAATACTTCACCGATTTAATAGATGGCAAGCAACTCACGATAATACGCAGGCCACGCACTTTGTTTCACCGACATTTTCTTTGAAAAAAATGCTATGGGTTGCCAGATGTTATTGACTCGCTGCTGCAGACATGCGCCGATAGATTGGCTAGATGCGTCTGTGAATAGTCCAAGTCGTGCGGCTGGATGAGGATGTGCTAAAAGAGTAGCGGTCGCAAGACTTTCTTTGCATGTGGTGAACGCTTTTTCTAACTCGGGAGTCCATTCTATCGGTTGGGAACCTTTTGTCTTCGGGCCTTTGAGAATACCGTGAAGTGGTGCTTGCAGGTCGGCAGCTTTGGGAATAAACCGGCGATAAAAATTTACCATTCCCAAAAACCGGCGTAATCCTTGCATAGATTTTGGCAATGGATACTGTCGTAGGGCTTCGACGCGTTCCGGTGGCGGGCGGGTGCCTTCAGAAGATACTAGGTAACCTAGAAATTTCACCTCAGCCGAACCTAATACACATTTTTGCGGGTTAACGACAACACCGTAGTCAGAAAGTCTCCCGAAAAGAGTGCGTAAATGCTGTTTGTGGTCCTCTTCCGATTTAGAGAATACCAAAATGTCATCAATATATACATAACAGAAGTCCAACCCAATGGTAACTTCGTCTATGAAGCGTAGAAAGGTTTGTCCAGCATTTCGCAATTCGAATGTCATAAAAGGATATTCATAAAGTCAGAATGGAGTGGTAATGGCTGTTTTGCATATATCGTCCGGATTAACAGGTATTTGATGGTAAGCCTTTACCAGATCGATTGTGGAAAATAACGTGCAATTAGNTCAGAAATCATTTATGTGTCTGACTGGATAGGAGTCTGGTATAGTTCGGGCGTTCAGCGCGCGGTAATCACCGCAAGGACGCCAGCTGTTCTCCCCTTTCGGTGCTAAATGTAATGGTGAAGACCACGGACTGCTTGAAGGTCTAGCGGTACCTGCCTTGACCATTTCCGCGAATTCCTGTTTGGCGATTTTTAGTCTACCTGGAGCTAAGCGGCGTGGGCGGCAGGCTATTGGCTGACCAGGTGTCGTAAGAATGTGGTGCACTGTTTGATGTTTTATTGTCCTGGGCAATCCGGTGGGACGTGTGATGTCCGGAAATTCTGCGAGAAGTGCAGCCCAAGGGGAAGTGTTGGCAACTGATTTTATGCTGCATTGATTTACAGAGGAAACCTTACCATTCACAGCCAAGCCTGTGACACCATCAATAAGACGTTTGGTACGGCAATCCGGCAGCAAGTGGTAGTATGCCATGAAGTCGGAACCAATGATAGGAGTACTCACGTCGGCGACAATAAAACTCCACGGGAAACTGCGTCGAAGTCCTAAATTCAAATTGAGATGGACCGTCCCGTAAGTTTTTATGGTACTGTTGTTGGCCGCGCTGAGGTCGTAATCGGTGNTAATTCAAATTGAGATGGACCGACCCGTAAGTTTTTATGGTACTGTTGTTGGCCGCGCTGAGGTCGTAATCGGTGGCATGGCGTCGTTCCCGTAGTAGCCGTTGAGGGTAACAAGATAAGTCGGAACCGGAGTCGACTAAAAATTGGCGTTTTGTTATTTGATCTGTAACAAACAGGCGGCTGCTCGGGTTCGGACAGTCTGTTGCCGCCGCTACTGACTGTCGTTGGAGTTTTCCTGATACTTGCAGGGAGCCTTCATTTGGCAGCCTTTTCTCCATAAGTGCTATGATACCAACACCATCCTTTGCCGTTAGTCAGTTCCACGTTTGAACGGTTACGTGACCTAGAGCGGGAACGTTGCGGGCGTTTAGCACATAATTCGCTTACCTGTTTTGNAGCCGAGTATACGGTGCAGACGAAGTGCAAGACACAAATACTAGGCGTACCAGGTGAGGAAAGATAACAGAGTACGAGGTGCAGACGAAGTGCAAAACACAAGTACTCTGAAATGTCGAGGAAAAGAGTATATAGGTTAGAAAAGGAATAAACAAAGACTTTACTTTAAATAGTAAGCCGGACAGCGACAACCGAGTACTGAGACTGATGAATGACACAAGGCACTGGAGTTGACTGACCACGATGGTCAGGTCTATTGGGTTTTTATAATAATTAGAACTATTGCTGATTTGGAAATAAATATTATTTGTTAATTCATCAGTCTCAGGCAGCGGATGTGCTGTCTGTATTTTATTAAAATAATTCTCACGATTATGAAAACGTGACACCATCACACTTGTCACGGTGTCAAGGGCGGGGAGACACCCGATAACAACCGATTGTCATATTGATAGATGGACGGCTGATATTATGAGTAACACGAGCACACGGCAGCCTCGAAAGTAACGCGGTGCCGTGTCAAAGTGAATGAGCTCGTCAAGATTAATCTGGGAAAGTTATGTTTGGAGATCAGAAAGAAATTTTTAGCACTCCGTGAATGTTTAAAAATTTT
The DNA here is from genome assembly GCF_025091365.1 of Daktulosphaira vitifoliae. Classification (NCBI taxonomy): domain Eukaryota; kingdom Metazoa; phylum Arthropoda; class Insecta; order Hemiptera; family Phylloxeridae; genus Daktulosphaira; species Daktulosphaira vitifoliae. The sequence continues at coordinate 2,523 of NW_026100034.1, forward strand.
GGCATGTCTTGATAAAAAATTAGTCGCCATCGCCATGTGCATAATTTTTATCCAGAGATCGTTTTATGTGTGCGTAACACAATTTTGTTTTTATTTTATGTTACGTTAAAAGAAAATACAAAAAATACTGTAATTCAAATTTTAATTTAATGATTGTAAAGTTTTCTTTTGTATAACTGTTATGATAAATAGTAATTAGTTGGTTATTATTAAGTATAAGTTTGAATATATATTTGTATTTGTAGTTATATTGTTAAGGCACTAAGATATTATATTATAGGATATGTTTTTCTAATATCTATTGTTTTATGGTACTGAATCTATAGTATATTTGATCTCTACATTTAAAGTATAATTGTTCATTGGAGTTTGACATAATCATGAATTCCTGTATCCAACAACTATTAACATTAATTGCAAATAAGACAATGTTATCATCAAATTTTTAGTTATCAACTAATTATCATTTTCATTGGCGCCTAATAAAAATTTGTATTAAGGTATTAGATTCTAAAACATTAATTCAAATTTATATTTATGTTCCTTTATTTAAAATTCTATATAATAGTAACTAATTTCAACCTATGACGTCATAACAGAATATTATTAATGATTTTGATACCAAAGATAGTATTATTATTGAAATATTAATAATAATATTTAAATAACAACAAGTAACAAATATCTACAATCAATTTTACTATTCACCCTTTATGAATTTTACTCATTTTAATAATTAAACGTTTTTTATTTTTCGATTTTTCTACCTTATTTTTTTTTTCTTACTAATTCTGAAATAACACTTTTTTTTGAAAACACATATTGTGCCAGACTATGCTGGGCACAATAAGTGTTTTAAGTACTGCATTCGGAGTATGTGATCTATCCGTAATGACAATGTGAAGTGTTCTGGGTCTGAAGCAGAGCCCACCGAGATGGATCCTATTAATTCCTATATAAATGAAATTTGTTGCAAGTATCATTTGCAATATATATTTTTACGTTTATAAAAACTTTTTACACAAATATACGAGAAAGCATTTTAAATTAAAAATTTTAAAAATACATCATCTTGATTACCTTTGCTAATAAGTGTATGAGAAGTTTTGTTCATGTTTGTTATACAAGGAAGAGATGTCTTTGACATTAAGTTTTTCACATGAAGATTGAAATTTTTTTTATTTAAAAATTTATTAATTTTTTCTTGAAAAATATATAATTCATTTGTTTTTTTACAATTTTCGCAAAATTCATTCATCGAAGAAAGTAATACTGAGTCATCTAGGTATTCTAAACTGAATTTAAGTGTATCCTTCTTTTGTCTTTTGAGTCTTGCTAAGTCAATGAGTCGTTTTGCAAAATTATATTGCCAAGGATTAACAACAAACTTGCCATAAATAAAAAATGAAATCATCCTAACTACGTAAACAGATGCATCTAGAAAAGTTATTTTGAGAGTATGATTAGGATTTAAATTTTTTATCCTAATATCGTTTTTTAACACTTCTAAAATTTGAAGACATAAAAATGTGTGAAAACACTCTAAAGACTCTAATTCTTTTTTTAATTTGTTTAAGCTTGATTCTTTTTTTTGTCTACATTCGTAATTATCTTCACAAGATCTTGATAACAACTTAATGTCATCTTTATTTATAAATGAATGTTTAATAAATCTTTGATTTTTTTCACAGACAAATGATTTGATATTATTATTAATAGTAATTATAACTTGTAAAAATGAATCGTCAAATATGGTATCATAATCAGGTGGCTGAAATCATTATGTAAGTTATCGTCAAAAAATAAAAGTAATAATAATAAAACAAGCAGAGTAAAGTTTTAATTGAATTTCAAAATGGCAGATCTGAAAGATTCCAGAGTCAATATTTATCGAATATTTTTCGGTAAATAATGTGTTCACATATGACATAACAAGTTGACATCTCACAAGGCGTAAGGGATTAACTTAAAAAGTATTACATAGTTAATAATTCAAAAATAATGTGAAACTAAAGAAAAGAAAAAAAATTATTTAAATTATATTTATTTTGTAAGTAATTGAGTAAGTTATGATAAAAAAATCACTTAGTAGACAGCTCTATTTTTGGATTCTTTTGTATTTACATAATTAATGAATTATTCTTGAAATTATTTTCAAATATTAGTTAGAAATTAGTCAATGTAAAAAAAGCATTTTTATATAATTTTTTTCATGACGTAGTGAACATAAAAATGTTAAATCTCTTAACGGGATTGATAAGAGGAAATTAAATTCCTTCTTTTTAAAATTGCATTTCTATTTTGTTATTATTATGTTATTAAAAACAATCGAATCAACTTCTATATGGAACATGAAAGACTTTTGAAATCGATGTTATCAAGCCATATTATTGGATCATTTAAAAAAGACAATAATTATCATTTAGATATTTGATGTAAAGACATTAATTATTGTTTTTCAATTTTATTATTATTTTACTCATTTAAAATTCTTATTTTATGATTTTATAAATTAAATATTTTGTAACTATACCCCTGTGGAACCTCGTCTGATCAGTGCTTATTCGCTGGTAAGAGTTCCAAATATTAGTTCTTATTTTATTAAGCCCATAGTTTTGCAAATATTGGCGTATATAAATAAATTAATTTGACGAAATAAAAATTGGTTTTAAATTTTCCGCATTTAGACCACTCAACTATGCCTTAAATAATTTTTAATTCCATGGTTTTTAATTATACATAAAACTTTGAAAGTAATTTTTATTTAATTGTTTTAAATATGATATTTAAATTCTAATGTTTAATAACAATCCTTCATAAGTTATTAAAAATAATTATTCTATTCCCACTTCAATTGAAATTAAATATCTTGATTTTACCCTTGACAGTAAACTTTACTGATTTCACATTATCCATTTTAAAATAATAACTGTAAATCAGTGTTAAAAAATCAATCTGAATAATTCGATTAATTCAATTTTTTGTCAATGAACACTTTATGTTTATTTCTTTCTTTCGATGTACTTGGTTTTTAAATCAGACCATTTTCCTTTATGAAGGGAGCGTTAAAAACATTAAATATACGAGTAAAAAATAGAATTTTTTCAACTTAAATTTTGAAAATGTTTCAGAAATACTCCGAGCTTTAATATATGCCAATTAAATCTTATGTTAAATACTATATGATTCAAAAAAAAAATTTGTCTCGACACATATTCTTTTATGAAGCAATAGCCGCTGAATTGAATCAAAAATGTAATATTTATTTAAAAATCAAAGTTTATTGTGTTATTATTTTGATTTTTAAAATTGCCAAAACTTTTTAAAAATGAACAAAGCAATGTAATTTTTTTATATCGAAACCTTAGTTTTTTCATTTGTTTTACATACAGATCGATAAATTAAAAATCTGACTTTTACTTATCCACAGGGTGTATTTAAAATAGAACCTTTTGCACACAAGTCAAATTTTTTCAACTTATTGTCAGCTTTTAACATATGTAAGACTTATGTTACGAACTTAAAATATAAAAAACAAAAATTTGTCCAGAAGAATATTTTCTATGTGCGGTTTTTTAAAGCATGCTATTTTTGTGTTCAAATTTATTTATTTTTTGTTCATATTAAAAATAAATACAAGAGTTTGTCATAATAAGTAATGATTTTTATACATATATAAATTTAAACTTATTTTGAATATTTTGCCTCCACTAAGTTAAAAAAAACGTTTTTCAATTTTTGAACTAGCTTAATTTTCATACTATTTTTAATTGCTATAATGAATATTTATTCATATATTGCACTTATAAATCATAATAGTTGTAATCGGGATTTAAATAAATACATAGTATTTAATTTGGTTTTTGGAAATAATCCAACTATTTATTTTAAAAATTAATCACTATCTACAGATTTGTATCGAAGGGTTTCTTGTGATAGTAATTTTAATCACTATCATATATCATCTATACTTATCCACACTGTGCCATGATTCCATTTAGCTACTGTTTCTATTCTTATAACGGAAACAAATGTTAACTAATATTCTTTCAATACATCAGCGCCGGAACTTATTGCACCACCAGGTATAAATATTTTTGAATCTTGTTTTGGCCAGGCTAAATGAAGCTTTAAAAAGTATTGATATCGATCTCTCAATAAAATATTCTCTCTCAAAAAGATACTTTTTCAATAAAAATGTGCTAAAGGTACATTATTAAAATTATATTTATAGTAAAAATACAGAGTGTATAGAATCTTATACATATAAAATAGATTTGTTACACAATCTCCTATTGTTGTGAACTGGCTTTTTGCTGCCTAATTGTAATTGTGTAATTTAATAGTATAAATATATTAATCATGGGAACGGAAACCTCTTTTATCTTGTATATAAAGTATTTACCAGGCAAGCATCTAGTCCTTCTAGAACATTCAATGCTTGCTCAGCCCTTTTCAATGTATTGGGCCTACGGCCGCCGCCGCCTGAGGCTAGTAGTAGTCAGCTACTCATTCAAGAGTCGTATAGTTCATAGGGTCGAACCTGAACGACTCTCCACTGAATCTTTTGTTAATTTGCTCACTGAATCTTTTATGTTAACTTGTTCACTGAATCTTTTATATTAATTAAGTATCAACTCATTAAAGTCGAGAAGTCAATTATAAGTGTATACATATTTTTAATTATAATAAATAGCAACTAATTATCAAACGCATTATCTTTTCATTTTGTCTACCGTACCAACCAGGTCACAACACTATATTTAAAATAAAATCGTTTTTCTAAGCAGTCATATTGACTATATAACTTGTAGTACTTTTCACGATACACGTTGTATAAGCCTGTGAAACAGAATAAAATTAAACATCAACGTTTTATTGTTTCAAATACCATTACGTTACTTAGGTTATAAAGTAATAACCAGTAATAAACCATTAAGATAAATTAAAACCCATTTTTATTTATATTATTACGCATTTTATACTCTTACATATTCTGCTATATATCACCACATATTATATTATTCTACTATTATACTACCATATTTTATTTTATACCATTTTTTTAACTCTTCTGTTTTATCTTTTATGGTTTATTATGCTAATTTGTTATTATCTCAAAAATTTAAGTTAATAGAAAAAAACTAATTGCTANACGCTAATTTGATATTATCTCAAAAATTTAAGTTAATAGAAAAAAACTAATTGCTAATTTTCAATTAAATTAAAAATTTATTATATGGTCTAAATGCTGGAAATTCAAAAAAAAATTCTGTTTCATCCAATTTTTTTTTGTATTCACGCCAATATTTGCAAAGCCAAGGGCTTATAAGACAATATATTAATATAATAACGAATAATTTAATATTTAGAACACGTATTGGAGAATAAGCGCAATACTTGGGTTAAATATAGAATTTGGATCATTATTATTTTAGCAGGGCCCTCACATACACACATCATAATATCTTTGTATTACTGTCCATTTTCATATTATCAGAATATATTTTTATTTATGTTTGTATATTCTGTAGTTCGGATGAACTCAAAACATTTTAGAATCTTCTAATTTGCAAAGAAAATTTAAATGTTAAAATATTTAAAATTATTTTTGTACATACTTGTATTTCTGGGCTAGCATTTGAGTTGAAAAATATTTGTGCTGATATAAGAATAACGTAAAGACACATTATCAAATTAAATGCATTACAACGATTTTTAATCATTCTTTTAGTTTTTTAAAAATACTTAATAGTATATATTGAAGTTTTATAAAACAACTTTCTGAACAAATTCCTGCATATATAACTTCAATTAATCTCTTACAAAAAAACTTATGTATAAATTGTAATTTTAAATTTTACTAATAACATAATACTTTGATTTATTCCAACCTTAATAAATAAATAAATTGGAATCGTTTATAGTGCTATTTTTAACAAATTAAGTATGTGTTTTTAGATTATTAAAAAATACATCGCCCAAATAAAATGTGTTTTATGTTCATAATGAAAAATAAAACTATAAGGAAATAAATTTAAAAGTTTACATTTACCAAAAAAAAAAAAACAAAAAAATTATGTTGGTGTGTCATAAGTATAAATGAAAGCAATCAAAATATAACTATCCAGGTAACAGCAACAATTAAATAACGAATTTCTGATTAAGGTCCACAGTTAAATTTTTTCGAATTACCAAAATTTAACGAACATACCAGTTATGTTAATTAAATCGTAAATACTGAATATTTCAGTAAAAACTGTGTTGACACATCCATAGTTTTATTCTGTGAAAAAGATTAACATGATATAGGTTCAGAAATATTTTTAAAATTAATGTGTGAGAGACAATTACATTTTGTATCACAATGTCCTAATATACAATAAAAGACGCAATTTGACTAGATAGTATCAGGTCCGACGTCTTGCTCGCCTAGTTCTGACAGCAGTATATTTATTAAAAATATTATGCAAATACTTTATTTAGAAAATAAAATTTCTCAATTTTGCGGCTAGACGAAGTCATAGATAGTAAAGTATATTCAGTCAACAAGAAGCTATGTAAAAAACATTTCTATCAAAATTTTAAGCGTGATAAAGAAGGGCGAGTTATGTTGACATTCAAGGACGCAACATTCAAAAACTAGGTTACTTCAATAATATCGCTTTGTTAAACTTTTTATATTATATTCTATAATGTAAAAAAAAAATTTACCATTAAAACGTCGATTTCAGTCNAAAAAATTTACCATTAAAACGTCGATTTCAGTCCATACCAGTAGTATATTTTCTGTTTACTAACACAATAGCCTGATGGCAGAATAGCTGATTATGGCTGATTATTAAATATAATTTTCTAACACAATAAACATCATCTAGAAAATTCTTTCGCGGGCGGCGATAGTGGAGATGACGATAGTATGCATTGTTACAAACATGACGTCACAACTATTCTTGATAAAACGTTATATACAGGATGATTTTTTTATCATAACCCACTTAATTACTTGCAGAATAATAATAATTTAAACATTTTTTTTTTTATTATTTTTAGTTACACATTATTCTTGAATTTTTAACTA
>NW_026100035.1:0-586 GCF_025091365.1 Daktulosphaira vitifoliae
TGAGTTCGTTTTCTAATTCAGCTTGTATGCTGTTGTTATCGAACGTCGTGAGAAATTCCCTCGCAAATTGTCGCCAGGACACGAATGTGTTCGTCGCGAAGTGTGTGTTCGCTCGAAGAAGCGATGGTGACGTGCGCGGAGTCTGACTGGCTAATCGCTGTAGGTTAAGCGCTTCGCGCTCCTCGATTTCAGTCAGGCGCTGCTGTAGGGCCGCGTCATTTTGAGTCGTGTTGCTGGGCCCAAAAGTTACGCGGCTCGGTTCGGACATACGCGCGTAAGTAGAACGGTTGGTTTCCGTCGTTTCTCGCGTTATCTGTGCGGTGGCGAACGGATTACGTATAGTCTCGTTGTGTGTATCGCGGCTTACAATCGTTTGTGAAAGAGATCGTATTTCTTGCGTAATGCGAGACAGTGCTCTCTCCACTTCAGACATGCGCGCATCCATACGTGTATTAAGAGATATATCGCGTAAACTTTGTCTTACTGCGCCTATCTCCTCCGTTGCGTGGGATATTGAACGCACCGTATATAAGTCATCGGTATACGCTGCGTTCACACTACCGTTAGGACGGCCGGTTGCCAGAGA
>NW_026100035.1:2829-6823 GCF_025091365.1 Daktulosphaira vitifoliae
GAAATGGACCGATTTACAAAAAAAGTATGTCGGATAAACGATATATATATAGTTTATTTAGAAACAAAATTTGTATTGATCCATACATTTTTCAAAAAGTTATAGTAATTTAAAGTTGAAAAAATAAAATATGAAATGGTAAATTTTAACACCAAAATTACATGTTTTTATCTACGGCAACCATTTTTACATAGAAGATTAGACGTCGGGATAAATTTTTTTTTAACTTATATTACATAACATTAGCTTTATTTTAGAATATGTTTGAAGCTCGGAGTATTTCCGGAACATTTTCAAAAGATAAGTTGAAAAAGTTAAATCTTTGTGCAGAAGTTACTATTTTGAGTACCCCCTGTGGGCAGATAAAGGGTCAGATTTTCAAAAAATTTATATCAATTAGTAACGATACTAATAATATTTTTATTATCAGATTTGATTAAATAAAAAAATTTTTTTTATTAAATTTTCTTTGAATTACTTGTCTTTCATTCAAGGGAATTGAGAAATAATGATTTATGTATACATAAAGCAAACCGTCCAATACATTGCTTGTCTATTTATTCATTTTTACGTACGTTTTCAATTTAAAGCGTTTGCACCTTAAATAAAAATTTTTTTTTTTCATCTTCTTTGAACTTAAAAGAATAGTTACTCACTGAGAATTTAATAGAAACAATTTTTTTTTTTAATCTGATAGTAAAATATCTCCTCAACATCGCATCAAAGAACAAAAAAAGATTAGTTATTATACTTTAAAAATCGTGGTAGTTTTATTATATTTTAGTATGACAGTTAAGAGAGACAAAAATAATTGAATTAAAAAAAAAACTTTTTTATAGAAATGTGTTCTCAATATTGCTACATATTAAGCATATTAAGAATTTTTATCACTGGAACAAAATATTTGTTAGCTTGATAAAATTTGATTGAACTAACAACAATTTTTGTTAAACCATCAAAAAATTATTGTCTGCTGTATATTAACAATAAATTTGTTGATTTTACTAAGATTTATTTTTCAGTGATAAAATAATCTTTTGCTTAGTAGTCAAAAATTTTACATTGTATTCTTATAACTTTTGAAAAAGAAACATTAAATTGAAGATTATTTGTTAATTACCAAAATAATTAATATTCATTTAAATCTGTATTTAAATTATCAATTAAGAATACTTAAAATAAATGTTTATGAACACAATCTATCACCAACAAGAGTTAAAGTAATTTCATGCTAATTATTTTCCTGATTATAACATATTGTAATATAACAGATTATTTCCGTTCTNTATTAGTTCAAACATGGTTTTATAAGTATAAATTACTAGAATAATTAAATAAATTCCAAAAATCAACAATTAAATAAACTATTTAATTAAAATTATTTTTATTACATTTAAGAATCATAATTTTTTCAAAATTATCATCAGTCATATTAGTTCGTCGCTTTGTCATGGTAGCACCACCAATGCTAAAGACTCTTTCGACAGATGCGCTACTTGGTAAGGGTGTATTATACTTTCTGAACACCTAGGCAATAAGTTCAAGCTATACAATATGCAAAACCAATGTGTTTAGAATTTTTACTTACTGACTTAACAGTTGGTAATGAATTTAAACATTCCAAATTTTTATTAGGCGATACTCCCAAATATTGGTCAATTTCTATGTTTAGAGTTTTGTTATCTTCCGATGAACTTTTAGACCAAGAGTTGAAAAAATCATCATCTGGTGATGATCTATCCTTTTTAAATTCATCATCTGATGATGATCTATCCTCTTTATATTCTTCTGTACATGCATTTTTGAAATATTCAATTGCCAGTTGTTTTTTGACATCATTTTTTATCCATGCTGTTTTGAATTTAGGATGACTAATAGCTGCTATAGTTAAGAACTTGTCATTAAATACATTTTCAAATCTGGCTTTAATACCTTATCAAATAGAATTTGAATTATTAAATATACTAACATAAGTAAAATTAAAACTATATTAATAATATTTTTAATAAAGTTTTAATTTTACTTGATTAATTAGCCATAAGTGATCAATTTTGATTAAATACTAACATATATTAATGTCATTAAAAATTCAGCTCAAAAATTATTTCTATACTTAACAATGAATGTTCATGTATAGTTTTTATGTAGAAAATTATGGTTTTTTGACCAAAATATACCATGCACCTACATTTTATGTATATTACTGGATATTGTGTTAAAATATATTACCATTTAATATAGAATTTACAAGTGGCTTAATTTTCATAGAAATTGAACTGTCTAGATTAAACAATGTATATTTATGTATAAGTTCTTCAACTGTAGGTATAAGATAGCCAAAATACATAGATTTTTCACTTTGGAGTAAATCTAAACTACATGCAATTGGTTCCATAACCATATGGTACTCCTCTAAAAATTCAATGTCACTTCTTACAAACCTTAAATTGATAAAATAATTATTAATACGAAACAAGTAATTATTCCAAAAAAATAGATATAGATATAGATCCAGATAGATGGCCAGATAGCCTTCAGCTGCCATTGAGTTCTCATGTCTCGTGTCACGCTCCCGCTATTAATATATATTTTTATACGTCACATTTTGTGTTCTTTTTCCAAACTTACACCGTTCGATAGCCCGAATTACAGAGATCGCGTTACTGCATCAAACTCACAACATCGTGTGATCCTACGGGATCAAGGTAAGAAATTATCATAAACTTAATTGCTGAAAAATGTCTAACCGCAGTAAGACACCACCGTCATCTCAAACCAATACTCCGATAACGCCTATTACTATTATCAACCGTAGCCAAGTAGTTAACAAAAACGAAACACATAAATCAGATAACGTTGACGATTCTGACGACGTGTGGATTACAGTTCTATCGTCGAACAAAAGACCTCACACACAATCACCTGGTTCCTCTCCGATATCTAAACATGGCCCATGTAATAACAACAATAGGAGACTATCAAATCGATATAGTCCACTACAAATCAATAACGATGAAATCGNACTGTTGGAGTATTTTTAAAATTACAGTATTTTCATAAAAATTTTAACTAAAAAACAATATTTTTTTTATTTTAAAAACTTAATAAACATATTCTATGACCCAAATTTTTTCATTATTTATTTAATAATCAAAATTAGTTACTGCTGTTGCAATTAAATTGAGTGTGTGAGCTGAACATCTATGATGCTTTGGTAATATGTAAGGCAACTCAAAATTATTTTCATTTTCCATATCAAATACATTAATAATTTCAGTTGTATCATCATCTATTTCAGACAAATTACTGGGTGAATCAATTAGACTCTTAGCATCCTTTTCATCCAAAATATGATTAAATTCTCTATATTTATTTAATTATTAAAATTTATAAGAAAATAATTTTTTTTTAAATTTTATGATACCTGAAACATTTAACAAAATTAGAGCCATTATCTGTTGTACAAAAATGAACTTTATCAGATATTTCATAACTTGTATAAATACTGTCCATACATTTTGCCAAAATGTCATAAGTATGACTGCCTTCAAGCCTTTTCAGAGCTAGTAAACAATTAGTTCTGGAATTATCTTCATTTATCCAAGTGGCAGTGATGCCAATGTATGACCTATAAACAATAAACACACAAATTAAAAAAATAATAATTGTAATCTTAAAATCACATACATTTTTACTCAGTAAGTGTTAATTTAAAAAAAAAATAATTAGATAAAAGGAAAATCATTTTTGGTTCACCAAGATTTAATATCTTAATAATATGTTTATATTATGTTACATAATATGAAAACTCATTAACACACTTTTTATATATTGACCATGCATCAGCTGTTGTAGCTATATAAGCTAATTTGGACATTTGGGTTTTGAGTTGATTTTTCAATAAATTACAATTTTCAGTAATTCTTTGCATGAGAGTAGGTCGAGACATAATGGATTTTTTTGGAAATCCTCTTTCGATTATATCTTTTAATAT
>NW_026100035.1:8178-9562 GCF_025091365.1 Daktulosphaira vitifoliae
ATTTTCAATAATGGTAAATGGCAACCCTCCATTAACAATGAAACGTAATAAAAGTTGGTCCAATGTTGCTAAAAAATAATGAAAAAGTAAAACATTAATATAATTATACCATTATAAATAGATATAAATAATAATAAAAAAAATTATTTCACACTATTTTTTAATAGTAATAACCATTAAATGCATTAAATAAATTTATAATATTAAAAGTCATACATCAATACACATTTAATGTATTACAAACTGCAAAAAATAACCATAACATTTTTAATTACAAATAAGTTTTAAATATATTTTAAATTAAATATTTTTTTCAATTAATTAGGCATCATATTAATAACATACTGTTTCTGTTGCTCAAAAATAATAATTCATAACCAGGCAATAATTTAAATAGTAAATTTATAAATTGTTAAATAAATTTCAGAATTTATTTAGTGTATATTTAGGTACAACCTTTTATTTCTCTAATATAAAATTTTGACACACTTACCTTGACTAGTATATTTCTTGTTTAAACAATCCTCAAGATTTGGTTGATTTGACTGTAGTAATTTATCTATTTTACTTTTTTTAGGTGGACTTTCACTGCAGTCGTTATTTGTCATATTGTCAGATGTGACACTTCCTAATCCATCAAATTTTTTTAAAATTTCAGGATGTTTGCTCTATAACAGTTGAAATCAATACAGTTTTTTGTTTATATTCATGACAAAATATACATTAGCTATATTATCTTAATATAAATTAATCAAATATAATTATAATTATAATTTAAATTTAAAAAGTCGTGATTTGAAAAAAGTTGAATAAAATACACTATTTCCAGGAACTTAGATTAAAAGTTATTAATGATGTCAAAACCAGTGCACTTAATAAAAAAAAACAAAATATACCCTTGTCTGTTCAATTCTTTAATTATTAAGAAAATCCTTAATAATACTTAAAATAATCAATAAAAAAAACTATTTTAGTGTCATAAATTGTTAATCATTAGCAAATAGATATCTATTTATTACTTACATTTAAATGTTTCCTTAAATTAGAGTTGGACCTGGTATCAATAGTAAGACTTTTATTGCCACAACAACACAAACATTTAACTTCAAGTTTTTTAAAAAATATGTTATCTTCTTTGACTTGCANATTCAAGTTTTTTAAAAAATATGTTATCTTCTTTGACTTGCAGAATTTTAAAATATTTTGCATAGCTTTGCCTAGGAAAATCGTTAGAAAAAGACATTTTGAGTTCATAAAAGAGTATTTAGTCACGCAAATAAGACAAATACATTCGCCACAAAGAAAAAACTGATAGCATAATAACATTCAAATAGTCCATATAGACAAACGATAAAAATAACTTGTTTAAATAAGCCCACAGTAT
>NW_026100036.1:0-672 GCF_025091365.1 Daktulosphaira vitifoliae
AATAACTCATCCGGACGATCTATTAATAGCAATAATTTTAGTATATCTGAGCTACAAATTCATACAACCGATTTCAGCAGACGGAACAGATTTTAAAAACGGTGACGAATTCAAATAAAATATATAACAATAAACAATCTGACAACGTGATATTGGTATTGTAAAGAATGATTTTAATGCTCTGTCCCTTTTAATTATACAAACTTATGGAATCAACGTTGCCAGATTGCTTATGAACTCATTTCTGACCCGTGGGACACGAACGAAGGCAACTGAGTGACTATTGAATTATGTACGATCTTTCTTTTGTATTTGACTATTTGGCTGACAAGTCACGTTCTATCATGTAATATATATATATATATACAGGTGATTTTTTTATCATAACCCACTCAATTACTTACAGAATAATAATAATATAAAATTTTTTTTTTATTACTATCTTTAGTTACACATTATTCTTGAATTATTAACTATGTAATACTTTTTAAGTTCATCCCTTATGCCTGGTAAGGGTGTCAACTTTGTTTTTTTAAATGGTAACACATATTTTTAATTTAATAAAATGTTCGAGTTTTTAATTCAATAATAAATGGCATTTGAATTTTTAATAAAACTTAATTTGTTTATTAGATATAAACATTTAAAGTTTCAAATTTTTGAGTTAATATA
>NW_026100036.1:842-2518 GCF_025091365.1 Daktulosphaira vitifoliae
ACATTGTTGTGAGTTTATAAATACACTAACTGACAATACAGAATGTATAACTATTGATTGTCATAATTGATAATAAACAATCCGTAACTGTGATAGCAATATCATAAAAAACCAATTAGCTACCTGTATTTGTAAACCCTTGTGTATTATACCTATATATTAACTCAAAAATTTGAAACTTTAAATGTTTATATCTAATAAACAAATTAAGTTTCATTAAAAATTCAAATGCCATTTACTATTGAATTAAAAACTCAAATATTTTATTAAATTAAAAATATGTGTTACCATTTAAAAAAACAAAGTTGACACCCTTACCAGGCATAAGGGATGAACTTAAAAAGTATTACATAGTTAATAATTCAAGAATAATATGTAACTAAAGATAATAATAAAAAAAAAATTTTTAATTATTATTATTCTGTAAGTAATTGAGTGGGTTATGATAAAAAAATCACCCTGTATATGTTCTATACTTAATATTATTCAGTCGATTATTGGAATTTGTTGGTAATATTTTTGCCTCAACTAATTTCAGTATTCATTTTCTCAAATATTTACTATCGAATTAATTAAATAATCATAAATTTACCTCCAATATATTGTTTAGTTTTAAATTTGTTATTCTAATATATTTGTGACTATTTTTATCATTAGACGATTCTCGGCCGCCGAATTTCATCTGCCTAATTATAAAGATACTATTATTTTTTAAGTACTAGTCCAAAAGTTATAATCGATCTGTTATTTTTTAAATTAGACAATTTTCTATTTTATAAGCACGTTAATTATGTAAGTTGTCATTCAAAAAATTAATGTTAGTATCCCTAAAGGATAAAGAACTTAAAAAATATTTTACCACTTATAACTTAATATTACATAAATAATCAAAACCAAATAAAATATTTTCAAGATTATTAGGAGAAATTTAGATGTCAGTAATAAATCAATTAATCTGTAATGCTAATTAAATAACACATTATATATATATATATATATATATTGTAGTATTTCAGGCAATTTTTATTTAACAGTTTTATGCAGTTTTAGACTTGGACTTTCTCTAATTTCTGTTCTTTGAAGGCAATATAATCAATGAATTTGTCAACAATTTGCTGTGTAATTTTAAATTTATTGCTCTAAAAATGTATGTCGTTATCAAAAAAAAAATAAAGTTTTACTCTTATAAAGGATAATGGACGAACCTAATAAGTATTTATACATTTATAAGTTGAAAGACAAATAGTACTCAATAAAACCAAAAAAAATTATTTCTAAGATTATTACTTAAGGAGAAATTTATTGCTGAGTAATAAATCAATCACTCTGTAAAGTTAATTAAATACCACATTATATATATATATATATATATATATACTTATAATTAATACTTTAAGAAATATTTTACATAATTTTTATGTAATAGTTTTATACATTTATTAAGTTCACAGTTTTATTAAGAATCATTTATATTTTTAATTTTAAATTAAAAAATTATAATAAAAATTATTAAAGTGCGTAACCCATTAAATAAATATTAATTACATCACATATTTGCTCTTCAATAAAATGTAATAAGAAAATTTAAATTTCTATCAAACATATCAACAATTTTTGCTAAAAATAGAACAAAACAGAATAAATATAATGTAGAATAAGTGGTGCTTAAATAATTT
>NW_026100036.1:3213-7742 GCF_025091365.1 Daktulosphaira vitifoliae
CTTAAGGTACGGTCTGCCAGGCGCGACGTGTCGCGACGACTGGTCGCAGCGACCGGCGATCATGAACTGTCGTCGCGACTGTTGTGGTCTACAAGTAACGACCGCGACATGTCGCGATGATTAAATTATTATTTTCGGCCTGTTTTCACAAACAGTAATATTGTCATTTCAGTTTAATATCTCTTCAAGTACGCATTACGCGAGTATTCTAAAAAAAATCTTATACAATGGATAAATTTATTTTTAATAATAATAATATTTTAAGTCTTCTCTTAATGGATGAGGATGACGATGAGGCTAGATTATTATCTTATTTAACGCCAAAGAAAAGAAAAACAACGGACAATATCTTTAAAAATCGCGAAAGTGAAGGATTTTTTGAAATATTAATTAATCGACATTTAACAAGCAATCACGTTAGGTTTCGGGAATATTTCCGAATTAATTATGAACAATTTAATTTTTTACTATCTTTGGTGGAAGAAAAATTAACTTTACCACCTAACAATCGAATTAAAAATCCTATATCGCCGGCAGAAAAATTAGCAGTTACTTTAAGGTATTATAATTAATTTAATATTTTATAAATTGTATCTATACCTACCAGTGGCGTATTAACAGTATTTACGGTAGTAATTAAGTTTGAATTCTTTTTAAATAGGTATCTTGCCACTGGTGAATCATTGAGATCATTAGCATTCGCTTTTCGTATCAGTCATAACTATTTAAGCATAATTATAAAAAAAACACTAGCTGAATTGAAAATTAAATTGGTGTCCATTTTTTTGCCCGATTCAAAAAATATTGATTATAAACAAAAATCCGCAGAATTTTCGTACAAGTCGAATTTCCCAAATTGTATTTTAGCAATTGATGGAAAACATGTCCGTATACGAAGTTCAAGCAGTTCTGGGTCATTATAAACGACCATTTTTCGAATATGATACTAAACAATTACCACCAACTAACAATATGATGCCACTTTCCCGACGAGGAAGGTTTTCAAATATTGAAGGATTTGGAGTTAGAAATTTGTTCAGAGAATTTTTTAATAATGAAGAGGCTCTTTCTTGAATCTTGAATTTCTTGATTCTTAAATCATAACCAATAATTAAAGTAATAAAATAATAATAATTAAATAAAAAATCACATAAATGTTTATTATTAAATTACCAAACATAATAAATAAATCCAACTTTTAATAAAAATTATAAAATACTCAACAAGTAAATGTTAATGAAAAAAATATATAGGTACTTATACATCATATAAAATAAACGTAGATTTTATTTTTACAAAAAACATAATAAAAATTAAAACTTTTAATACTCAGTATGTAAATAAGCGAATATAAAAATTGAAAATAAAAATAAAACATATTACAGATTGTAAAATGTTATGCAGTAGTGGGGTCATCATAGCTGTACATGGAAAACTGTGAGTCTAATGATCTTGAGTACATACTTGTTGATGGGGAAGGCTGAAAGGAATCCAATGTTTGAAAATGTTGTTGAACAGCATGTGGGTGTATAGGTTGTTCGTCTAACAAATACTTTTCTTCAAGTTCAGTCATCAATGAAAAAATTTTTCTCTTAGCTTCGAGTTATCCTTTGATTGGTAATTTTTTAGCTGTTACGGCCACAGTTTTGAAAAANATCCTTTGATTGGTAATTTTTTAGCTGTTACGGCCACAGTTTTGAAAAATAAATCAAATTCATCGAAACTTTCTTCTTTCTTTTCCAATAGTGTTCATTTTAATTCATAATTTTCTTTATAAGCAAACTTCGTTCCTCTGAATTATTCACAAATAAATCGGCAATGTTTTTTGATTTAGAAATACCACGCTTTCTAATTAAAGTTTCAGTCGGTAAATTTTCTAACTAATTTTCGGACTAAAAATGACGATACGGAAATCTTCCCTCGTAATCGGAATGAATACTTTATATCTCTTAGAATAAATCGTGTTAATATATACATTTTAATAGTAATTAGAATATATATATATATATATATATGTATATACAAATAATGCGACTTAAGTACGTAAACATATCATGCACTAGGTATAGCTGTGTTTTGTTGGCGGGCGGGTCGGACTAACGTTATACCTGAGGTATAAACGGCGGGAGGAATATATACGTAAGCCGTATGACACGCGGATGGTATTGGTCAGTCAAAATAAAAATTTGTTTATAATATTGTATATAATATTGGTGAGACGCACGCGTGTACGGGTACGATAACTAAAAATAAATTTTTATAGGAATAGTGTTGCCGTTGTGATGTGAGCGTGGCGTGGGGCGGGGTGGTTGCGTTATGACAGTCTAGTCTCAAGGCCATAGACGACGGAATATGCGATAACGCGTGGCGCTTGGAGAGTTACATACAAACATACATACAGGTGAAACTAGTATAAGCGTGTTAAAAGAAAGAATTTTCGAATCGGTTTATAAATAGCGTATTAACATAAAAATTACAACCGAATTCATAACATCCTCCTTTTTTTTAAAGTCGGTTAAAAACAAATAAAAGAAAATATATGCTCTATGAGTACTAAAGTAGACAATCCGGATTCCGCCCGATTACCATTATTATGGTTCACGATCGGTTCAAGCGACCCTCGAGTGCTGAGAAAGTTCAGCGTTCAATAAGTAATGCAGAATTTGTTTATAAGTACTGTAGTAATACAAAAAATATAAGCAAAAACGGTGAATGTATGAGGTATTTAATTTGACCAAAGTTGGATGTTAGGGATTTGGTCAATTCAGGAGCAACGAGGTTCTATCGGGGTAGTAGAGTCCGAGGGTTTAGAATAATAAAGACAAGTAGATATAAAAAGATACAAATTAAGTTCCTCTCATAGAGGTATTAAAAATGATCTAACTGGTAAGTACCTGAAATAATACACTGAGGCAACGAAGAGGCGGTGGCCATCTCACGAATACCCAGTCGAAGTGTTTATATATACAGTAGAAATCACATTAGGTTTTAAACTCTTTTAGGCAACGAAGAGGCGGTGGCCATCTCACGAATACCATGTAATGTGATTATGTATAAGGTACGAACTAGTCAGTAACAATTAATAAAGTTTGAATATAAATATGTGATCTATTGCTTTATCATTCTTTACTCAGATTATTAATTCTAAATAATTGGGTTAATATAAATTTACTTACTTTTTTATTTGGCTTGTACAAAGATCGTCAAAGTTTGCGTAAATATTTATACTATCTCTTTTAAATAAATAAAGTGTTAACGCAAAATAATTGTATTCAATATCGCTTTAAAATGTACCGACGACAACACGGGGTCGCGGCTAGTTTGTTCAAAATCAAAACAGAAGAATTCTGAATTCCTTATTGAATTCAGGTCTTCAAAAGAAGAGAGAATTCTTTTCTCTTAGAAAATCAGCGCCTTTTTATATTACTTTTAATTACCCCCATCATGGGTTGTTGCCGTCAGCGCTTTTAGTGATTTTCAGTTTATTGTGTAAAATTTGAACATAACATGATAATTATTTTTAAGATAAGATTCATAGTATACAATAATCAATTTAACATGTATATACATATATAATAGCTATTGTACAAATGTGTATATGTTATGACAGATAAATTAATTATTTGTGTTGTATACAATAATTGTATACCAATTATTGGTAGTAAATATAGAGTAGTAATTTTTTTAATGATAATGTAAGATGCGTAATGCAGAACATTGTGCATATTACGACAGTACTAAGGCAGATCAAAGTTCAAAATAAAACCGTACGGTTCTAATAATGTTCAAGAGAGCATTCGGTAATGTGGCTCTCAGTTTTTGTTCTGTTTTTCCTTTCAAATTGTATCTACTACTTAAGTATAATAGAATCATAATTATAATAATAGTTTTAAAGTTTTTTTTCTATAATTTAGATATTCAGTTATAATTTTATATAATAATTTAACCTTTATTTAGTAAATTAATAAAATAATAATATTTTAAATATAACAATGATCTATGATGACTTTATTGAGCTAGTGCTAAATCATATGGTGATTTTATG
The DNA here is from genome assembly GCF_025091365.1 of Daktulosphaira vitifoliae. Lineage (NCBI taxonomy): Eukaryota > Metazoa > Arthropoda > Insecta > Hemiptera > Phylloxeridae > Daktulosphaira > Daktulosphaira vitifoliae. The sequence continues at coordinate 7,259 of NW_026100036.1, forward strand.
GCGGAACAACTAACTAGGGATGAGTAATTCACGACTGAATCGATTCACCGGATGATTCGATTGAAGTGATTTAGTGTGGTAGAAGAATCAGTTAATGGGTAACACTGAAATTTAGCTTATCTCGCAATAAAAGCACACCTAAATACACCATGATCTACGTTATCATTGTTATAGCAAACAATTCTGATTTTCTAAATACCATTAGTTCGAACCAAAAAATGGATAAGCGAGAAAACATCAGACCACTTTTCTGACTAGGAATATTTTTAACGGAATTTAAAAAACAATGCATAATAAAAAAATGTTATATCTGGCCCCCCCAAATTACCAACAAGCAACTGTTACTATTTACTATCAAAAAAAATAATGATCATAAAAATCGTTGTATAACTATTTGATCTTTTAGTGTCTAAACATTATCATGATAAAACATTTTTCTCTTAATTAAGTTCAATATGAATAATTATTGTTTGAATCACTGAAT
>NW_026100036.1:8742-9552 GCF_025091365.1 Daktulosphaira vitifoliae
TTTTTTTTTTTTTTTGCTCAAATTGAATTAATTGAGTTTCTTGTTATTTTTATTTCGTATTGCGTAAATTTGATGTGCGTAGTTTTGAAAAAAAAAATTTGGAAAGTCCTTATTTTTAAAGATAATTTTGGTTTTAGGATTTTTAGAATGAGGATATTATGTAATAATTACGTCATTGTAGTTTCACAATAGTATCATGAGAAAAAATCCCAAAAATTAACAAAGAAAAACAATTTTTGAGCTATTTTTAGTTTTTGACGTTTCAACTTTAAAAAGCTATAACTTTTGAACCAATTTTTTCCGACAATTTTTTCAAACACTTTTGAAAAAAGCATTGAAAAATACACGTTTNCAATTTTTTCCGACAATTTTTTCAAACACTTTTGAAAAAAGCATTGAAAAATACACGTTTAAAAAAAAAAAAAATGAAAAATCTCGATGGGGTGGTAAAATGCATTTGTTCCCAATCACTGACCGACAATTCTAATACTCCCGTTTTTAATTTAAATTTAATTTAGTTGTGATGTGTGTGCCATTTCCCCAAATTATTATTTTTATAAATGCTTCTTTTGAGACATTCCAATTTTCTTAGCAATAAGAGAACTGACAAGATTTCTACCTCTCTTGTCTCTTTCCTGTTAATAATTTGTTTCATATTTAACTCAAAAGTAAGTAATTTAATAATAATGTTAAAAGTATAATAGTATATTGAAAACACATAAAATATAAGGATTATTTGTTTTTACTAACAAGAAACTTACTGATGACAGTTCATTATACGCTATTATAATAGTGTAGAAAGTTTAAAAT
>NW_026100037.1:0-9542 GCF_025091365.1 Daktulosphaira vitifoliae
TATCCCTTATACTTAATAATAGTGTCAATTTATTATTTAAAATGTTAAAATTCATAATTAACAAGTTTAATTAATAGATAATGATTTAATTAAGAAAATTACTTGTCGACCTTAACTATTGGACCAGTATTTAGGATGTTATTGACAATTGTATACCTTGAAGTGAGAAGAGTACAGCCGAAAAATTACTTGTGATAAAAATAATAATACCCCTGTCTCATCTCCAGCTATCACTATAATATATTAATGAAATCAGAAATATTGATTCAAAAATGGTTGTCAACTAGTTCTTTTTTAAATTAAATCATTATTAATTTAATAAGCTTGTTAATTATGTATGTTATCATTTGAAAAAATATGATGCTCTTATGAGATTTAAAAGATGAACATAAAAAATATTTTATAATTGATAAATTAAGAAAACCATGCATTTAAAAAAAAAATCTTCAATATTTTTATTTTTTGTTTAATTAAGTGATTTATGATAAATGTTTCATTCTGTATAAATATTTTTATATATTATACGTTAATAGGGATATGCTTTTTTCTAAATTATTAAATATTTTTAAGAAAAAATAATAATTAAAAATGTAAACTTAAAATTAGAATTACTAAAAGTTAGGAAAACAATTTAACTAATAAACTAGAAATAATGTTTCATATTGTATGCAAGGCCGCATTTAGGAGTTTTGACACTTGGAGCACTTAATTTTGCCGCACCCTAGCTTTTTTTTTAATCATACATTTTTTTTTAGAGTAAAATATGGAGCCATTTGATAATTTTTCATTGAATAATTGTACAAAGGTTAGAAATTTTAATAAAAGTACAATTATTTATAAATGTCATTTATTAACACAACAATAGTTGACAAATTAATGAACAATTAAAATTCTTTTCTACTTTTTATATTTGAAAAGTTTTTAGTGATATCATCATAATTTATGTTGGATGTTAAATTACCTTCAATTGACAAAAGTGCCAAACTATTAAGTTGATCCTTAGACGAACAAGATCTTAGATATGATTAGAGTAGAAAATAATCTCTCCGTTGAACAATTGCTTATAAGTGTACATACATAACAACATTCTCAAAGTTATGTCCATATAAGGGTAAATGCTTTTTAAGTTTTTCTGTCTTACATATATACAAATCTCGTAAAATGTCTTCGGTATACCATCAGAAAGGCTTTTTATATGTCTTCTAAAATGCAAACATTCATTTGTAAATGAAGGTTTTAAATCAATATCAAATTCTTTTTGTAGTTTTGTAACATTTTTAAATACATTAGATACTGAAATAGTTGTTAACCTCAAAAAAAATGTTTAGTTTTCAAGAAGAAGATCCTATGATTCTTTTCTTTTTTCAAATTCAGCTTTAATTTTGTCTAACATGACAAAATAAGTGTCAACTTTAAAAGATTTTGGTTTTGTCTAAGTAATATCTTCAGCTGGTCCTTCATCATGGAATGTTTTTCTCTTTTTTAAACGTTTTTGGTCATTTTTGAAATGTTTTACATTACTTTTTTTAATTGCTAGAGATTTTAAGTGTTCATAAGTCTTGTCAGATCTAAAATCTATTACATAAGTAATTAATGAGTTATACAGTTCCACCACAATACCTAAATCAACATTCACACACTGCAGCTTTTTACTAACTGTATTGAACCTTCATAAAATATTACCCTAAAATATTGATAAAAATCCTATTTCTAAAGTAACCAGTTTTTCTTTTATGCCTTTAGCCACAAACCGAGTATTAGGTTTGCATCATATTCAATTACATCTAAGGCATTCATAATTGAACTATAATTTTCATTTAAAGATTTACAGGCGTCTTCTCTAGCTGACCACCTGGTATATGAAAGAGATTTCACAGAAGCATTCAGAATTTCTCACCGGTGTGTTGAAGCAGAAAAAAAATTATACATATTTTGAAGCAAATTGAAAAATTTGACTGCTTTAGTACAACAGCTCACAGAATTCATACCGACCGAGTTCAAAGAGTGTGCTGCACATGGAACAAATTTTGCCATAGGATTTACTGTTTTTATTCTTGTTTCATATCCAGAATATGCACCTGCCATATTACTACCATTATCATATGATTGACCTCTAAGGTTTGCAATATTCAGTTTATAAGTTTTCAATACTGTCATATTTTCAGCTTTATGTTCAACATTATCCATAAAACGCTCAACAAGACTTCCATCTTTATTAACATAGAGAATACATAGTGATAATTGATCAATGTGTGATATATTAGGAGTTGAATCAACACTAATGAGAAATAATGAGCATCATTTATTTCTTAAATAATTGTTGACAAAACTTTTTCAGTTATAATTTTTATTATCTCTTTATATATATTACAAGATAAATAAGGTGTAAAATCTTTATCATAATTTCCATATTGTTTGAGATGTTTAGCCATAAAAAGGTCAAAGTCAATATATCAATAGCTATTAAAAAGTTGCCATTGTTTTTAAAACCAATTTTTGATGTATCCCTTTGAAATACTAATCGTCTTTATGCCAACTTTTTTACTACTGCATCAACTCTCTTCAAAATTTCAATACAATAAAGTCGTTCTCTCTCGATCTGATTAGCAAGTCCACTATCAATGCGATTAAGAGTCAACCCGCGTTGTTTCATTTTCAAAATATTAGACGGATGAGTTGAAGAATTTAAATGTTCCTTTATTTTTTTAACTACTTTTTTCCAGAGAGAAAATCCAGTCGAACCAAATGGAGATTTACAGGAAAATAAAAGACATGGATAACAAAAGAGAAATCCTTTAGTTTCAGAATACATTAAAAATTCTCTGTGAAATTTCTTTCCATTTTTTAAAGTTTTTTGAAAATAACTAATTTTACAATACCTGTTGACCATTTTTTTTATTCCTTTTACAGTTCTAGAATAGCTTCTCTTATATTTAGAAAAGTCAATTATTGATAAATCTTGGGTAAAACTATGAAAGTATATATAATTAATTAAATCTTCATTAATAGACCAAAGAGCTGGATCAGAACTAAAACAAAATGAAAATGAAAACTTAATTAATTTTTATGAAAATTTATGGGAATTTATATTTTTGTAAAATAAAATATGAAGATATTTTTTAAATATTTACGGTTGTCAATACAATTACAGATAATAACATGGGCGCACAGAGAGGAAGACAAAAGAAGGCGTTTGACCCCTCCTGGACTTTGGAAAAACAGTTTTAAAAATTATATTTAATCGGATTCTCATTGTATTTATTTTTATTGATATCTATCTAAGATAGATACAGTAAAAACCATGGAGTCAATAAAGGTAGATTATCTTCACTTTAAATTTATTTAATATATTTCTAGTGTTTGATTTAATATGCCCACCCCCTAAAAATTTTCTACGGGCACCCATAGATAATAATATACTTGCATAATAAAAATAATTATCTTAAAATAATTATTCTCATCCTGCGGACGATTCTGAAAGTTTTGATAGAGATGTTGATTTGGAAAACAATTTAGGTTGGGTTGGGTTGAGAGACATTTCCCGAAAAAACACGAAATTAGAAAAAAATGAGAGAATAATACGAAAAAGGTGTCAACATTGTTATATGAAAAATACTCGAAAATACTGCATATTTTTGTGAAATTAGTCCAGGAAAACCCAATCTTTGTCAACAACGCCATGGTATAACAGAAGACGTATTTAATAACTGTTTAACGAATTATCAATTAATTGATTTTGATTTGCTAAGGTTTCAAGAGGACTTTGTAGCTCATTACACAAAATATAAAATTGTTCATTTATAAAAAAAACTGAATTAACATACAAGAGTAAACATATGATTTTTTAAATTACTTTTTATCACTTGACTGATTTGAAATCTGTTCAGATGTAGTCTCTATCTCACTTGGCGGATTGTAGATTGATGTTCGTTGATTGCCAAAATATGAAGTTAATTTTGTAGTTTGAGAAATAAATTTTTGTTCTTTTACTAATTTTAATTTAGCCACTTTTTTAAAAGCACTACCACATAAGCGTTTTCTGTCGTCACTCATTTTAATTAACACGTTTAAATAAATAATATAATATACAAATTAAAAAAACATCTCAACACATTGAGTCCGTCACACGTAGTCGACTAATCACATTATGAGTCATCTGTACACAACACATTATTAGTGTAACACTTTTAGATAATAATGTTGTGATAAACGAGACAGATTATTCTATTATAACTTTCTTAGTATACCCATATTAATCGACTATTAACGGCCGACGACATCCACAAAACCAGTTCAAGGAAGAAAATATCAATATTTTGCTAAAAATAGATGAAAACACGAATCAAATAAATTGCTGGCTACTTCTTTTATAGTGCCATTGATTATAAATAGTACTATGTATAATCAATGCTAATACCTACCTACTAACTGTAGTCTATGTTGTTATACAGATTTAATATATCTTCTTTTACATTTATATTTTTGTGTACGCTTTAAGTTGAAAAATAATTTAGTAATATTTTTGTTAGAAATAGATAATTATGTTTCATAAAAATAAATTGATCTGTTAAAAAAAATTTCAAATTAAATAAAATTAATTAATTTTTAAAAAAATCAAATATTTGTTAAGATTTTTTCCGCCCTTCAAGATTTGCCACCCCAGGCAAGTGAGCCCAATGACCCCTCTCTAAATTTGGGCCTGATTGAATGGATAGATTTAGTTGAAAGAACATATTTAAATTGAATTTTAATTTTAATTAATTAAACATATAAAAAAAACTCAGCACACACATGTAACATAATATTAATTATAAACATTCGATTATATGATGAAAAAAGATAGATTTGATAAAATGTCTCGTATTAAATACTAATTTATTGAAAATTAGTATTTAATAAGATTTAATGTCAAAAAAGTCATTCCAAGGGGCTTTTTGTTTGAAAATATAAAATTTCAATTTGAAAATAGATAAATTATTTGACTTAAAGCACATTATTGTGTGTATTTTTTATACTAACCAATCATGATAGTTATAATTTCATCTCGAATTTGTTTATGAGACATGTTTTGGAAATTCTGTAATAAAATCTCTATAAACGTTTTGGATTTGGTTGATAATTTTTTTTGTTCTATTTCGTCGTTGTTTATACATTCCTTGTTTTTTTGAATTTCAGCTAATTTACTTTTTATTATATTGTCCGTGAATTCATTAATGATTTTATGACTACGATCATGTTTATGTTTGAGTGTAGAAAATTGAAAAATAGTTTTGTTTAAATACCAGGGATGTGTTATCCTATACTCCCAGACCTTTTTGAGATTATAAAAGTTATATGAAAATATAATTATTTTACATTATTTAAAATAAAAAATATTGTTACCAACCATCATAGTATTAAACAAATTTTCGATGAATTCATGCTTGACACCATTTTGTGCATTAAATTTTATACCAAGTGCATTTCTACCAATCATTTCCATAGTTGCGTTACTAATTGGTACACTTATATCACATCCTATTGAATTCTGATTACATTGCATATGTAGAACTTTTAATAGAACACAAGCTTCTTCATAAAAAACCGGTAAAAATGATCTCATTATTGTATAGTTAAATCCTGCGATTACCATTTTTCTAAAATTTTATTACTAATTTATTAAATTATTAATTTTTTCATCAAGTAAATTATATTTTTAAATTTTTTATTTAACCTAATTTATACCACCTTTATAATCTATCAATTTGAAATTGTATTATAGTCATAATATATGACATAAGTTTTGTAGAAACAAATTTTTGTTTTTATTATTTTTAAAATAAATAATTTTAAAATATCAAAAGAATTGGTATAAATTATGTTAATCGTTGTAATATCACAGCTATTAAACATTTGTATTTTTTTAATATTTTCGTTTTTAGAAAAAGTTGAGGTTTTTTAAAATTTTTGGTGTACTGTCTTGAACTAGATATAAAATTGGGGTTGGGTAATTTCAAGTATTTTCTTTCAAGTATATAAATACTGTATTTTAAATCTTTTTTGCTTCAGTATTTAAAATAATACTTTAAATACTTTTATAAAGTATTTGAATTTAAACAAAATATTTTCAAAATACTATTAAATTAGCCTTTTATTGTTTCTTTTGTCATCATTCAGTAAAAATAAATTAGTAATTCTAAAAATGTACAGAAATTTAATTGATATATTTCTATCTGAGTGGGAAGAGGAATACGGCCGGAAAATGTCTAGTTATAAAAATAGCATCACCCATTGTTCACCTCAAGTCTTTACTAGAGAATAGTTTTACACAATTTAATATTCATATTAAGTGTTTTTCGTTTTGTTGTACTTCTGAGGTGGGTTTAATTATGTATATTATCCTTTAATTTTCTCCTCTCTGTTTAACGCTAAATCTTCAATGAAACAAAAGATTTATAGTTCAAAAGTTCCATTTGTTATTGTAGGATATGTTAAAAATAATGTTTCCTTAGGCGTTCTCTCGGTCTCTTCCCAATTTTTCCCCTTCGAAGATGTTGATTATAAAGTCATTGTGTCGGATGATGTATCCGTTTAACTTAATTTTTCTTGATTCAATAACTTTCATCAGCTGTCTTTCATTTCGTACTTTTTTTAGCACTAGCTCATTTCTTTTCTAGTCTATCCATTTTGTCTTTGTCATTTTTCTCCATATCCATAATCTAATGCTTTTAGATTGATTCTGTTTTTCTTGTCAATTGTCCATGTTTTACTGCTATGTTGTTGTTGCCGCTATTGTGCTGTTATTGTTGTTTAAGGTGATGTCTTCTCCATGTGTTATGGGAAGGGTCGTGGTGTCAGCCTTTGTTTTTGGGCTAGCAATAGTAGTAAAGTGGGTGTAGAGTCGGTACGTGCTTTGCGGTTGGGTGCTAATGTAATTTGTGTTTGAAGAGCGTTGAGCGTCCCACCGTGTCATTAAAAACCGCAGCGTAGTTTTTCACAATCTATGTTAATAATTCGCACGTACGTGGATCGCCTGCTATATCTAATTTTGGCAGATCTATATTATTAAAGTTGTGGAGACGCTTGCTTTCCAGCACGCCATAGTACTTCGTTTCGCGCCAATATGAATTGTACAAGCAGCATAATCCCAAGAAACTTCCTGATCGGTCAGAAAATAATTCCCTAGAAGTACGTTACAGTTCAAACTATTCAAAATCACGGCCGTCAAATTAATTGTCAGATATGCGACATTCGCGGTAGAAGTAGCGGTGGGTGTTGTGTGGCTGTCTGTAAGTCTAACCGCGTGTGTGGGTCCTTTGTGCACAATTCCGTATTTATGGGCTATTGCCGGGGTGGTATATGACTTTTACCTTGTGAGTCAAGTAATGCCTTCACAAATCCGTTGTTAAATTCAAGTTCCACGGTGGGAGTTGTAATTTTACGCGGGCGTGTATGTTTGGCAAAACTAGGATGAGTTGCGGTTCGAACGGAGAGGGTATGAACGGTTTGCCCGCCGGCGGTATCAATCTCCATAAGCGGGTAGGCAGTCTCAGCTGGAATTCCCTCCCTCCTGTGCTCAAAATAATTTAGGGAACACGACTCGCGCTATTTTCATGTGATACGGGGACTTTTGTTTTCTCGGTTGCACGATTAATTTTTTTAATGACCTTGAGGATCGCGCCCGATTTCGTTATCGGCGACGAGCGAGCTGGTCGTTCTCGCTGCGCGTTGTTGTGTGTTAACGTGGTGGTGGTGGTGGTAGAAATTGTGATTGTGTGTCAGGTTAACTGGTCGGTGCTCTTCCAAGCATAGTGTACGTCCCTAACCGTTTTTCATTCTAATTAAAAAAACTGAAAAATACAAGTTGTTGTATGTTTTTGTTATTCGGAAATACGATATCAACAATCGCGAGAATATGCGCTTATGCGTTCCCGTATTAACGTCAACAATGCCGTCCGTTTGTATTTTTATTGTTATTGCTGCTATAGTGTTATACTATAACATTACAGTATAGCACTGAATTGTATTTGGGTATGGAATTACTAAGACAGTGATCGTAATCTTTATGATCGTAAAGGCAGAATTAATAATACAAACGGTTTTATGGGAACCGGCCGCCAAATGTTATATCGAATGCGTTAATACGAAGTGTGCAATATCTGTCTATCGCTGTCTTTGCAATGTAATGTGTATCAGCGGCGGCACATCGCGCGTGCGATAAAGATTGCATAACAACTGGTTAATCTACTTGTTAATATTAAAATAACTAAACGAAGTGGAATTCTATAAATTTTGCGCTATTGACAATTCATGATAACCTGGTGGGAATTCACTGCTGTCACCAGTCAATTGTGTGATTAAAATAACTTGGAGAAAAGGGAATGAGAAGGAAACCTAGCTGTCTTATATACACAAAAAAAGAGAAATAAAATAAAAATAAAGCCAATAAATGGTTTTCTTATCTAAATCCAATATAAGACCGGTTGAGATACTTACCGGGGAGCTATTTCACAAATTATAATATAAAATATAAAATATTCAATATTTTTTTCATACTAAATTTAATTCTCGTATTATGTTTTGTTTATGAATTATACTAATACATCATAAAATTAATTATTAAATTATAAATAAGGAAATAGGAGTTGATATTGCTTTTGGAATAATCCATTAGATTTTTTTCAAATTAAACACTATCTACACAGAATTGCATGGAGCGATTTTTATGATAGTTATTTTAATCACTGTCAGATCAACAGTTCTACAACAGATTTAAATGTCAATGAAAAAGAAATTTGGATATATTAAAAATTTGAAGATTATTTTTAAGATGTATCTGTTTTAAATATTTTTTCATTGAGTATCTTTAGCCTTATTTAAGATACATTTTCAAAGGATTTTTTATATGTCTGATTATTTATAAAATAAATTGGTATAAATTAAACAATTTCTTAAAAGTTTGAGCAGCTCAATTTTAAATTAAATTAAATTAACCCACTCTTGTCATTATTTTTTGTCACAGTAGATTTTGGTTTATTCTTTATCAAATAAGGTGTAGTAGGACCAAGCAATCATAGTACCTGAACATATTTTTCAGAAGTCCATTTTTCTATAGGGAGCTATTGTTAGATTTATCTTTGAGTATTCGTTTTTACAATTTATAAATAATTATCAAAGTAGAATATTTTTCACAATATATTCATGGATAAACAGGTTAATTANTCACAATATATTCATGGATAAACAGGTTAATTAATTGTAATAAAAATTATTTTTGAATTTCGTGCACTGCAGTTGCTTTAAGAATCACTTAGTACTGCTATGCTTCCGATATTGTTTTCATTATTTTATAAAGATTATATAACATATTATCTTTTAATAAATGTAAATTCAATAAAGGCATATATTTTTTTAAGAGTTTTTTAAAAAAAATACATTATAAATCTAAATTAAAAAAAAAATTGTTACTTGAATTATTTCAAATTTTGCTTACCTATTACTTTTCCATTGATTTATATTATCAATTGAAAATATTCCTTGGCCCATTATAGATTCTTGTAAAA
>NW_026100038.1:0-8117 GCF_025091365.1 Daktulosphaira vitifoliae
TAGTGTACTGTTTAAATATTTTTTCAGTTACATTACAGATTATCTCAACATCAGGACTTGGTTTTGAGAGATTCTTAATTTTTGTCAAACTACATGATCTGCTATTTCCTTATTAATATTCTGATTAAGATAAAGTATGTCGAATGAAAAAGGTATATAAATATTATTTCTCATAAAAACATTGTATTGATCCATACACTTTTCAATAAGTTATAGCATTATAAAGTTAAGAGTGTAAAAAATAAAATCGAGAAATTTCACACAAAAATAGCATTTGGTAGCCATTTTCTTCGTGAAGACAAAATAAAGTCCGAAATTCTTTTTGTATAATAAAGTATATTACATAAGCTTTAATTTAAAATATGTATAAAAGTGTCAGTATTTCCGGTACACTTTCAAAGGTTAAGTTGAAAAAGTAAATTTTTCGTGAAAAAGTTGCTACTTTAAATNGGTTAAGTTGAAAAAGTAAATTTTTCGTGAAAAAGTTGCTACTTTAAATCCCCCCCATGTGGGCTGGTAAAGGGTCAGATATGAAAAAGAAATATACCAAATGATAGGTAAGTACCTCTCGTATCTATATAAAAAAAAATTATAATGATATGGTCATTTATAAAAAAGTTATGGCGGTTTTAAGTAAAAAAAATTGAATAAGTGTCGAAAATTAGCGATTTTTAAATTTGTAATTTTTTTGGAGATTGCCCCTATTTATGGGGAACAAGGAAAATTTTTTCATTTATTGAGGGTAATGTCTTCAACTAGATACGATTTGTGATCTTTTGACGTATCGTTAAAAGAAATCAGTTCAGTGAGAGCTGAGAAAGAGTAGTAACAGACACAGAAAAAAAACACATCATAGTAAAATTAATACTTCCAGCTTCGCATCGAAGCTAAAACAGTATATTATGCTCTTATCATAATTGAAATGTAAACAAACGGTCTCAATTTCTTATCAGTTCAGGACCGCGAAAACACAAGGGCCTCAAATATGAATATTATATATCTATGGATATAACGGCAGTTCAAGAAGTAAGGTGGGGCGGAACTGGTAGTATAAGGTCCCAAGGAAACCCAAATTTTTACAGTGGCGGATAAAAACACGAAAGGGTAGTAATCTTTGTTATTAAAGACAAAGTTTTACCAGGTTTTGTCAAGTTTGAACCAATAAGTGATAGAATATGTTATTGAGAGTATAATGCAAATGGCTTAATATTATAATAGTAAATTGCTACGCACCTACAGAGGATAAAAATGAAGAATTAAAAAATGCTTTCTATGATGAACTGGACAGAGTATGTAATGCATTACCGTCAGGAAAGCCATATATCAATATTGGTAACTCAAGACCTATACGTAGAAGCAAATATCATCGCAGTTCTAAAAAAAAGTAGATTGAGCTGGGCTGGACACGTGTGAAGATCGGAGGGTCCAATTGGACAGGTGACGAAATGAAGACTAAATACGAAGAGACCTAAGGGACGTCCTAGATATAGATGGAAGGATAGAGTAGTCTATCAATAAGTGATAGAATATGTTATTGAGAGTATATATTTTTAATTAATTGGAACTTATAGTTAAATTAATTCATATTAACGTATACAAAAGAAATATTTTTTGATTTAAGTTATGCGTTCATCCGTCGAACTTTTACTTTAGAAAATCGTAATACAATTTAAAAAATCATAATATTTACATTTTATCCGTTATTTTGTCCATTTCAATATTCAAATTTATTAATTTATAATTTATTTTTACGATTGATTATTAAAAAACATTTTTTTTTTTTTACAATTACTATACTTAAATATAAAAAGTAATTATAATTGTATGCTATATTTATGTTTAGTTCTTGAAGGTAATCTACAAATGAGTTAACCCCAAATTCTTTAATGGTAAAAAATCTCGTTATTTTTTGTTTATTATTAACTACACTAAAAAAAATCCTCCGGTAAAATTAATAATTATCAAAATACATCTGTTGCAGGCACGTAGACATGGGGGGCCTAGCCCCCCTTAGATTTAATGTGGCCCAGGGCCGCACCCCCCCCAAATTTAAAACTCTATTATTTTTACGAATTATCAAAAACGTGCTAGGCCTTCTATACATTGAAATTATTATTAATTTGTGATTACTATTGAGTAATACAGTTATTATTATGGCTGTATTTTCACTTTTATATTCATAGAAAACGTTATTTGAAAAAGATAACGTTCTAGACGTAATAATAAACAGAATAGCAGTTACTCCAAACGTGGTTGTAGGTAAATTTTTTTTAACTCTGGTCCAAAAAATGATAACAAACTACCAAGTATCTGCATTGATTAGAATCTAGTTGATTACAAAATTCGATAGAGTATATTCTATAAAAATTTTTTTGATAAATCTTATCTTTAATTTATTTCTTTTTTTATAATTTAGTAGTTACAATATGTCATTTATTTGTTTTTGTTAATTTGTTATTTGCGTGCTCTAAATAATAGTAATAAAAATATGACTAAAAAAAGGCAGGAATTGTTTTTAATTTAAAATAAAATACATTTTATATTGTTTATAATTTATATTTATTTTAAAAATTTTTATAACTTATTTGTTATTAGTATTAAGGTATAAATTATTTTTTCTTAATAGCTTAAAAGTTGAAAAATTAAATCAGCTTATGTTCACATCATTATTTTATTAGCTTCGATGCGAAGCTGAGAAGGTAATGGTTTTACTATGATGTGTTTTTTTATTTTTTTTTTGTGCCTGTGACCACATTTCTCAGGCTTACCGAACCGATTTCTTTCAATGATATGTGAAAAGATCACAAATTAATGGGGGAAACCCCCCAAAAAATTACAAATTTAAAAATCGCTAATTTTTAAAATTTTTTTTACTTAAAATTGCTATAAATTTTTTATATAGATGCATTATATCGTTACTTTTTATTTGATATATTTTTTTTATAAATCTGATCCTTTACCTGCCCACGGAGGAGATTTAAAATGACAAATTTTTCACAAAAAATTAACTTTTTCCACTTAAATTTTTAATATGTCCCGGAAAGTCTGACACTTTTATCTATATATTAAATTAAAGCTAATGTAATGTACTTTTTTATTTAAAAAAATTTCGGACTTTATTTTGTCTTCACGGGGAAAATGGCAACCAAATGCTATTTTTGTGTGAAAATTCTCGATTTTGTATTCTACATTTTTAACTTTATAATGCTATAACTTTTTGAAAAATGTATGGATCAACACAATTTTTTTATGAGAAATAATATTTTTTAATAATCCCTTTTTCATTCGACATATATTTTATCTTAATCAGGATATTAATAAGGAACTAGCAGATCATGTTGCTTTTGAAATAATCTACCAATTTCTTAAAATTAAACACTATCTACAGATTTGCATCGAAGCTTTTTTTTTTGATAGTGATTTTAATCACTGTCAGATATCATTATACTTGATCCAATTATGCCACGACACCACTGTGCCGCGACCCCCCTGTGTTTTTTACTTAAGTTGTTGAAATATTCTTATTGTTTATTTGTTATACATATTGCTTCTTACTTTTTTTTATTATTTTTTTCAACTAATTATACAATATTTATTCATTTTCTATACTTTAAATTTTTTATAACTTAATAAATGTTATTTGAACTGTTTTTAATAAATTGATATAATTATCAGTGGTTCTTTTATATTTAATACTGGTATATTGAACAATTAGAAAGAATAGTTATTAAATTAGGACATAAATCAGTATTTCCACTATTATTTATCGAATAATCAAATAATATGTTTTATTATATTCACTTTTCCTGGTTAATATAAGTTATTTATGTAACTTAAAAGCAATTTTTGTCGTTTTTCAAAAGAAAAATAACATTTTTTTCATTTCATATTATATAATTGTACAATTTCACAACATTATGTGTTATGTTCTTTCAGTGAGTGAGCTAGTCAGTCATTGTAAAGTAACACAATATGCGTGATCAATTTTTAATCATCCCAATTGGTTTTATTTTATTATAATCTGTTCTTTGTATAATTTAATATGTTTTATGCTTAACTACAGTGATAAAGTCACTCAAAAAACATCGTTACGAAAGGTTCGGTTAGCAATGAGCGTTGAACTTTTGAGTTAATATGAATGTTTAATAAACATACTACTCATATTGTTAGAACACAGTTTTATTACTATACATACAGAGTGATTGATTCGACATTAACCACTAATTTTTACCTAAATTAATAATGATATTAAGAATTTTTTTCGTTTTTTGTTTAGTATTATTTCGTTTGTGTAGGATCAAAACAACGTACCAACCAAAAAAAATTTGTTCATAATAATTTTAACCAATTATTCTTGTTGAATTTTGTGTTTAATTCATAAATGGACTCTCGTCTAAGTCTTATATTTAATCACAGTTTTTAAATTTTGTAATTCAAATTTTTAATCGTTTTTTTTTTGAAAAAAAAATTTTGAGACGAGATGTTTTATTGTAAATATGTTTAAATTATTTGCGAATAACGAATACTACGAATATTAATATCAAAAAGAAATATTTCATGCTAAATTTATAACGTTAATGCTCAAAGACCTAACCTTTTTTCTTAAGTTATAAATATAAATTTAAAAACCTTATACTATAAAACGATAAAATACGACTTAAGATTTTTCACACGTTGTGGACCATATGCCCAATTACAATTTATAACATCTCTAAAGAATATATTTTAAGATAGATAAAGTACCTAGTTATGCTTATACGAATAACTTAAATATCTCATTTACGCACTACATAAATACGATAAATATCTAATTGTTTACTTGTATGATTGGATTATATTTTTTAAAAATTTTAAGCGTATGAAATTAGGAAATTTATATAGACAACCTAATCGACACGTAGACGTGAAGTCGGTGTATTCGACTATTAAAACATAAAACGGTTAAATGGTACCAGGAGTTCATGAATAATAGTCGTATTTTTGAGAGCCGCCATTTTATGGCGTATAAGAGTGTTGGCCGATTCAATATATTGAAAAACAGTACCAGGGATTCAGAAGGTTAGTTTTCATTTACTCAAGGGTAGTGATGGTACATTATGACGGTCGGTTTCTACTCTTGTAGTCGTCATAAGCATACCACGCAACGTGTTGGCTGATGGCACAGAACTGCTATTCACCTTTGAATCAATTACAATCATATAATACNAAAAAATTATCCGTCAAGATTTACGCTTCATAGATGATCACATAAGCCAAACAAATGCGCTACTACCACACTGCACTACATATCTAGACGATTCAAGTAATTCTTTGTAATACACATTCATTGCACACGCAGACCATTTGCTAGTATACAGAGAGCTTTATATTCTGAATGTTGCGCACTTATTTATGTTATTAATGTTCAGGACACAATACTATTTACATTAATGTGAACAATAACCGGATATATTAAAGGTTCTTCGTAGATTATCTTAAAATTAAGAGGTAACGGGGGCCCTTAAATACTTAAGACAGACGAAGTGGCACAAAATAAAGTAGTTAAACTTAATTTTATAAATAATAAATAACATTAAATAATAATATGAAACTCAGTAGAATAGATGATAGTGAAGAGTGGACTGTATGGATCTTGTGGTAGTGGTGTCGTACATCTGAGTATCACGAGTCAGAGTGTAAATCCAGTTATGTATTGGCAGATGAAAACAAACAGAGGAAAAGCGACTCCGGCAATGAAGTTATTTAGATATGGTCAGAGTACAAGGGCACGATAACTTTGAGCACAAGGGTGCAAACAACAAATAATAAAAATTATGACGCTGAACAAATTTACCATTCAAGCGAAGGCGCTTGCTACAAAAAAGAATGACACATAAAACAATTCACTTACTGAATTATGATGATGAACTTTACACGAACGACAATTGACACTGAGGTCACCGATTTGCCGTGCTGGGTGTGTAAAGTTAGAGATCAGTTGTCACGCGAAATAATACGAATCAACGGTGTATGTGACAACTGGTCCACTAGGTCTTTACTAAAGGCGTTCTTTACCAAACACCTCTCTTATATGCTACGAAAACCCATAAAATGCTTATATATGAAAACAGCTACCGTCACTTATCAAACTGTCAAATCTAAATGGAATTAAGTTAACAAAAACTATTAAAAGACAACAATGCGAAAAAGCCCCTTAGAATTGTAACTTTTAGCGCGATGTTCGTTAGAAATAAGACATTAGTAATGTGAATAGCTACCCAATAAAAAAGCTTACAATGCATATTTACTTTTAAATGAATATTTAATGTTGACTTAGGTTTATTAGAAAATAAAACAATTTTTAAATGTTTGAGGTTTAAGATATTAATTGACATGTATTTCCATGAAAATAAAAATAAAACATTGTTATTTAATGAACAAATAAATTTTAAATAAAATATTCATTAANATTATTTAATGAACAAATAAATTTTAAATAAAATATTCATTAAAACAAAATTCATAAAAGTCCAAAAAAATTTTAAAAATACTAAGTCCCATTAAAAATCTTGAGTAGAGTGTTTCAGATTTTGTGTATTTTGAAATTACCGAATGACCTGATTTTAATAGAAAAAATTTGTGTTTTTTTATACAGAGGAGGATACTTTAGCGATCCTAGTGTGATTTTGGAAGATATAGATCTTAATTAATTGTTAAATGCGATTGGCTGTACTGAGTTAAGAATCCAAATATAGGTGTTACTTTAAAATTGTACAATTATCAGATTTAATTCCCTATTAAACTGGTTATTTTGTGTTTTAAAGTAAAGAACCCTGTTTTGGTGATCTTGTAAACTATGTGACATGTACAAAAGATAAGTTATCCTAATTTAGCACTTTCTATTATTTTTTAATATGTAAAGTATTAAGGAGTAAACTATGCAAATGAATACTCGCACTTACCTTTCGCAGTTGTTTAGATTGATTTTGTATTAACTTCTCAGATAAGTGATGACAATCGTTTGTTGGATGTCGAGTTTTTCGATTAATTAGACTTATGTTTATATTAGATCTTAGTCATAAATATGCGCTTTTATTATCTCGACAATATACGGATACATATATAATACAACACAAATAATACAGCATAGCCAACTGTTAGGACACAAGCAGAAAAAACCGTTGCAAGGTAATGGCATTCATGAAGAATATATTATTATTTAATGTTAATCATTTTTATTGAATTGGTTATGTTTTATTTAACTATGGTATCATATGTCAAATAATTTTTGTTTTGAACTGCAGAACGCTTTATTCAGTTTTTAAGTACAGCTATTTCATATCAACAAGTGCTCCTCACAGTTTTATTTTACGACGACGAGTCAAAATAAAGGTTTATCTGTGTAATTAAATAAAAATGACAAAAAAAAAAAATCGACTCAAATAATATGTTATTTTTATAAAACTATGGGCGAAAGTGACTTTTTAACTGACAGAAAATTGAAAAAAATACACTCATAAGTAAATTTATCAAGCATTAATATAAAACTCATAGTAATAAAATAGAAATAAATCAATACAATTTTTAAAAACCAGCACAGTAAGATTGCAGAGTTCTTAAAACAAGTATAATAATTTATATTTTTATTGAGTTGGTTATGTTTTATTTAACTATGGTATCATAATGTCAATTTTTATATATAAATATCGATTTTTAAATTTGTAATTTTTTTGGAGATTTCCCCCATTTGCGGAGAACGAGGGAAAATTTTTCAATTATTAAGGGTAATGTCTTCGACTAGATACGATTTGTGATCTTTTGACGTATTGTTAAAAGAAATCGGTCCAGTGAGAGCTGAGAAAAAGTAGTGACAGACACATAAAAAAAAAAAAAAAAAACATCATAGTAAAATTAAAAGCTAATAGATTCTCAATAAATTACGACCTAAAAAAAGTATAAAAGGCTTTTTAGCTTCGATGCGAAGCTTAAATTAATTTTATCATGATGTGTTTTTTTTTTTTTTTATGTCTGTTGTCACTTTTTATTAGCTCTCACTGGACCGATTTCTTTCAAAAATACGTCAAAAGATCACAAATTGTATCTAGTTGAAGACATTACCCTTAAAAATTGAAAAAATT
>NW_026100038.1:8885-9506 GCF_025091365.1 Daktulosphaira vitifoliae
CGTATTATTAGCGTGTTATACAATGACTGAATTAACGAGTCTTATCTCGCAGAGAGGAAAATTGAAAGGCCGCGTCACACGCCTTGCAACTTATATGCAAGATAATGCAGCCAATATGGATCTTGATCAGCTGGCACTTAAACTGGAAAAGGTGGTGGAAATATGGAACGATTTTGAGGAAGTGCAGTCGCAAGTAGAAGGATTAACGAATGATTCAGATATTACAATTAAATATAGAGAAGAGATCGAGGATGTATAATTTATGAACATTGCTCGTGCTAAGAAAATTTTGGCAACAGGTAGTAGCACTTTGGACACCTCTGTGGAGGGAGATAGTCTTCCTACGGGTGGACGATGGGAGCCACTAGTAGGGACTATTGAAACAGCGATAAAATTAGCGCCACTTTCTATACCGCAGTTTTCTGGTGAGTTTACCCAGTAGTCCGCGTTTGAAGGAATATTTAAAGCAATTGTACATGAAAACACGGCCTTATCGGACATACAGCAGTTTTTTTACCTGCGATCATCTCTAACAGGAGAGGCGGCCAAGGTAATACATAGTTTGGAAACCACTGCGGCGCAATATAAAGTAGCATGGAGTAGGCTAACAGAGCGCTATAA
>NW_026100039.1:0-9440 GCF_025091365.1 Daktulosphaira vitifoliae
TTAAATTTTTAACAATGCGATTAAAATTATTTTCAATTTTTCTTTCTTTAAATTTAAATAATTTAAGCATACCTTCTTTCAAATCTTTAACATATATTTCTAATTGTTCTCTGATTTTACTCTTTCCTTGATTATAAAGAAAGTCTTTCACTATATTTCCTTCATTTGATGATTCTTTTAATGAGATGTTTATCTAAAATTAATTTAACTTATCAAAACAATGATTATCAAAATATTATAAATTCTATAATTTTAATTTTAATTTGAAGTTGCATCACTATAAATTAACTAAAATAAAAATGATTTATTGTGTAAGATGTTTCTAAACTCAATGTTATTAGTGGTACTTTACACTACACATTTTTGTGAAAACATTTTATAAAATATAAGACTCTTTAATTTTTTTTTTTTTAGAGTAGTTTATTCCCATGTTATTCCCAACCTTGTATAAAGTTAAATTTGTATTGATATTATCAGTAAATTTAGTGGAATAGTTTATCGTCCAATTAGGATTTTAATACTCAAAACTGTGTAAAGCATAATAAATTAAAAGTATTTTCTTAATTATATAATGAAATAATACTTTCTAAAAACTTAAGCACCTAAAAACCCTCTTTTGATTTTTTTAATTCACTACTATACACATAACAATAAGTTTTCCCCTTTAATAAATATAGGATATTTATATATTTCATTAAATTATTATTAAATATTCAAAAAGACAATGATGTAAAAACAAAGACTACTATTTGAGGTATAGCCATCTTTATCAAAACAAACATAGAAAGCAAGAACATATTACTAGTTACCCAACATAAATCAGTAGCAACATTAATCATGTAATTAATCAAAATAATTATTTATATGTAATTTAAACATTCTAGATAATACTCTCATCACCAAAGAATATATTGAAGATATAATAAATAAGTTACCAAAACCATTCATTCTAATAGGCGACTTCAACAATTTCAATATAATATGTGGTTGCAACTACACAGATACCAATGCATTGAAATAGAAAAANTATGTGGTTGCAACTACACAGATACCAATGCATTGAAATAAAAAAATTATTTAATGAAGGGTCTCTCATTCTATTTAATACCAAAGAACCTACTAGACATAATGCAACTAGTGGAAGTCTATCTACAATAGACCTCAATATAACTAATATAATTTTTAACAAGAATAAAAAAGGCATTCAATCCACATTAAAGTTAATGAGTTCTCTACTAGACTTTACTAACAAAATCTATATACTTAAACTAATTTTGGACCACAAAATGTCATGGAAACTTCATATTTCAAATCTCAAAACAGATTGTTCAACTAAAATGAAAATTGTCAAATTATTATGTAACAACTAATGGGATACCCAAACAAATGACCTACTCACTATTTACAAGTCACTAATTCTACCCAAAATTAACTATATGTCTATTGTGTATAACTCCAAAAAGAAAAATTTACTAAATACATAATCAGGAAATTAGACTGGCAATATGTGCTTTTAGAACTGTCAGTATACTTTGTAATGCAGGAGAAATTTTTTTAAAATCACTAATATTTTCTTCACAATACACTCCCATCTAATAATAGTCCTAACCTAAATACTATTTATGAAATCTTTATTAAATACAGTGGAAAAAATAGAATACCCCACAAAAACATTTAAAAGAACATTATCTAATATTCCCCCTTGGTTTTAGTCACATACAATAAATATCTAACAAACAGAAAACTGCAAATATACCTATCCAAAGTAAATGGTTCTAGACCAATTTAACAAAATCATATCCCTATATGAAAACTATAAAAAAATATATACAGATGTCTCAAAAACAAAAGTAGGAATAAATTTTGCAGTTATATAATGAAGACAATACAAACCTGTCATTTACATTACCACCAAATTCTTCCATTTACACTGCAGAAACATACGCGTTATAAAGAGTTAAAATAGCTTCTTCTTTATTAAATCCCTTTTCCAAAAATGAACTAAATCAAACACATTCAAGAACTCATCTCCAACAGATTACTAGTTTTTATGTAAGTACTATCACACATGGGCATACCAGGTAATGAAAGAGCTGATACAATTTTTCTGGGATAAACTACCAATGTATCACTATCAAACAAACTAAGAAATATACAAACCAAAAATCAACATTGAAATTAAAAGAAATGAAGAAATAACCATTTCAAGACTTAGAATAAGTCATACCAATCTAACTCATGCATGTCTATTTAGTAAGGATCCCCACCATCCTTTGATACATGCCAGATCCACCCATTAATCGAAAATATTATAAATTACTGACCAAAATACACCAATAACACAAAATTAAAAATTCCCCATAACTTAAAAACAGCACTGAACGATGATTATTCAAGAATAACATACTCTTTTTAAATGAAATAATTATTGTAAATAAATTGTAATACTTTTTAATTACATTTAAATTATTTGTAATTTGATGTAATTTTAATTACATTGTTAAGTAGGCTAATAAACTTTGTTATTCAAGTCTTTTCTGCTTAAAAAAAAAAAAGACTCCAATTAAATTTTTGTAAGATAATTTTTCTTAATAATTTTATTTCAACTAGACCAGAATACAAAGACTAATAGATACCTTAACTAATTAACAATTAATTAAAATCTTTCATACCTCAACTTCAGATATACTATTTTCTTCACTTAAATTAGGTATATTAATTGTGCCTTCAATTTGTTTATCAGCACCACTTAAAAATCCTTTCCATGATAATGTTAAATCCCATTCGTAAAAGAATATCAATTTGCCTTTTCTATTATTCGCAACAGCTTCTCCTTCACATGTATCAATCTTATGTATTTCACAATTGACAACATCATTTTCTATTACCAATCCAATAAGTAATGAATTTAGTTTTTCCTTTGACCATTGACAGGCATTCTTTTCAGTCCTGTAAAAAAAATTAATACTAAAATTAAATTTGGATAAAATCCCAATTGTGAATTTAGAACTATTAAATAAAAAATTGTATTAGGATTCAAAAAAAATATTTTAAAAAAACATAAATCTCAAAACTTTATAAACATTTTTTTTTTTTTATTGCAATTACTTTTCCATTAAAGCTATACTTAATTTATTAAATCTATTTCACAACTTAAGGTATATTTTTACACTGAACAAAATGGTCTTATTACATTTTATTTATCTTAATACTTTGTTCAATTATTTAACTAATCACAAAAAACAAAGTAACAAAACAAAAGTTAAAAAATAATAATTACGGTTAAAATTTTATGAAAAGTATTCAGAACTTTCTGATATAACTTTATTCCATCCGTTTTATACCCTGAGGAAATCTTTATCTTTGTTCATTATTATGATTCAAGTTATATAGGAATTTAAGAAAATAAGAGTACATGTATTACAGTATCTTTCTTTTTTTACCTCGCCTTAGTCCAACTACTTTGGGTTGGCCAAGTAGTTGGGATTATACAAATACAGTATAATACATATATTACAACCCAATGTACAATAGTTTTTTAACATCCAATTAACAATGTCTACTTAATTTTAATTTTTGTTGAGTTCTCAAAAATTTTTTAATAAAATCCAAGAATTTTTCCAATATTTATGATGAAATTTAATAAATTATCCTACATAAAAATGTTTTCACAAAATTGTAATCATGTAAAACTAACCCAACCTAAATTATGTATTAAAATGCTAGTATCTTAACAAGTACTAATCCTGAAATTGTTACTGACCCATCAATTTTTTTGAAAGAAAAGAGCTAATAATAGCCACTTAAAAAAAACAATAAATTTTATATTATTTATGTATTTTTTTTTTTACAAATAATAAAAAATAAGTTTCCAATCTGATCTAAACTGTAAAATTTATTATAAAAAAAAAAGTAACAAAATATTGGTTGGATCAAAAGTTATTAAAAATATCAAAATCTAATATGACACTTAGTCTAAAACTTTTGAGCCAAAACCGTTGAAATGTAATAAATGACTTAATAAGATAACATACATAACAACTTCATAATATCTTCTCACATGTATAATTTAAATATTGAATTGATAAAATAAATCTTTATTAAGTTGTTCAATAGATAAAAATAATAATTAAATAACTGAATTGTTTTGGTTACATTAATAAAATAAAACTAAACCAAATTAATAAAGCATTATCAATTGAAGCAGTCATGATAGAATAAAATTTATTTATTACAATTTTTACAAGTTTCATAAAACAAAAAACTAATGTTTCTTAAAACTATAAAAAAAAAACATTTTTAGCCAATTTTGGAATAGTTGTTTTCATTATAATATATAGATAGAAGATTAATAAGTTATGACATTCAGAATTAGTACTAAATTTTAATTAAATGTGAAATAATTTTAAATTGTGAAGAAGTTGAATTTTCTAGACAATATAAAAGTGAAAAAAATTACCAATGCCAATTATTCACATTTGTAGCATCAGGTCTCTCTTCTACAATCCAACGAGGATCTCCTTCTCCCCATTTAGCCATCTAAAAATTTTCAATTTTTTATTTTTTAGATAAGTAACGCATATAACAAAAATAAAAATTTCATTCTTGATAATTTATTAAGTTTAAGTTATCTTACCGTGTATAACCAGTGAAAAAAATAATTAACAAGTTTTAACTAAGAAAGTAAAATTAATCACAGTTGCTTTGCTCTAAAATTATCTAAGGATATATATATATATATATATCAAGTTAAATTTCACGTTTCAGTGAAAATACCATCGACAAAAAAAAATAAACCATAAAAAATAGAACTGAAATTGGAATATTCTAGAATCTTCAACAGTATAACCTTAGTGATAAGGCATTAAATTACTAATTTGTCGTATCTAGTAGCACACACTGTTTTACTTAGTTAAAAGATACGAATTTTTAAGGTTAAGATGTTTTATAACAGATTTATATAACATTTTGGATTTTTTACAGTTTGCAGAATGATTTTGTTTATGAACCACGTATTAGAAAAATATAAATAATATTAAGAACTTTAATTTATGTTTTTCTCAATTTATTAATCACACAATATTTTTTTGTTTATCTTTTATATCTTACAAACTTATGAAGCATATAAAGTAATAAATTACTTATACAAACAAATGATTAAAGCTTATTTATTAGATAATAATCTAATTAAGATAATGACTGACTGATAACAACTTTTAGACCAGTATTTCGAAAGTTATTAGCATTTTAAAATATAGTCTTGAAATGAGACAAGGATATTGTTATTTTTATCACTAATCATTTCTCTGCCGCTCGCGATTAGGTATAAAAATGTCTTGCTCATATAAATGTTTTCACGTCATCCGAGAGTCGTCCCCGTCAATCACAGTTTTCTTTTGTAGCAATCTATCGCATGACAAAATATCTATTTTGTCATGATCTATCGTAAATTTTCCAGCTAAAACTATTAAGTATTAACTAGAGAGAGTTGGCAACACTCCACAACTTCCCTCGTGGCTGCCATAGTCACTACTCTCAGAAATTTATACTGATTGTATAAACCATGCATAGCTGCAAATTTAAAGTTTAGCCTCTCCAAAATTTCAGAAAAATTATAATTATATTAATTGAAATTTTAGAATGAGAGAACTTAGATATAATAAGCCCCTCCAAAAATTTTGTTGAAATTACGTCTATAATACTATTAATATATATATTTTATATATAATATTCAAATACAGTTATATTATAAATAGTAATAATAACTATTAATTAATAGATTAATATAAAATAAAGACAGATTTAGATAGTATAACAATAAAGATACGAATTAAAAATGTGAGTATTAGCTCTAATTAAATTTTACTCAATACAATTACAATGTTCATTTATTATACCTTATAAGGATATTATTTTTCAAGTGGAAAAATACATAATTAACTAGTTTATAGATAATGATCTAATTAAAAAAACGATTGGTTGATAACAACTTTTGAATCATTATTTTGGAACTTATTAACAATGTAAAGTAATGGCAGGAGACAATACTGCTATTTTTATCACTAGATATATCTCGATCCACTACTTTTCCTACCTAGGTTTAAAAATATTCATAACTTATTAAGTACATATATTTATATAAATATAAAAGTCGAGTAGTAAATAGAATGGTACGTGTTATTATTATTATTCATTACAATTGAACAAGGGAAATAATATTCTATTCCCTGTCTTGCATAAATTGTATCTCATTATATAATTTATGGGATCAACCTTCCACACTCTATTGTGGAACGTCCACGTTAAGAGCTAAGCTTTTGAAACTCCCTCTATTTATTTTTTCCTATAATTACTAAAATGTGTTGCAATAACATATATTTTATTGCTTTCACTTAAAAAACTATTTTGCTACTCTCTTACCAAGATGCAAAGGTGCAACAACGAAGAGTTTTGCGTCACTCCCAAAAACTTAGAAAATTATATTGAATTTTATATATAAATATTTGTTTTAAGGTGTGAGGATAGTGAATTTTTCATTAACAATCACCCTTAAAAATGTTATTCTAGTTGCGTCATTGTTAAAACGACCCATTTTATATTAATTTTTGCCAAATTTTATTAAAATTTGCATATGAAAAACTTTCGTTTCAAGAAATTATGTGCGTGGGCCTTAAGTTGTGAAAACTTAACTCTTTCTACCATGGGAACAATTTAAGCAAAAATGTTGAAATTATATTATGTTCACAAATTCGCGGGACACACCCTCCATATCATCAAATAATATTACTAAAATAATACTCTCAAGAGCCACAGTAAACAAATAAAAAATATTATCTATTTTTTACTAATAATTATTAATAGATTATAATCCATTGAATTAACATAATTTTACTATTCGCCTTATTATCACATTTTAATAACTACAAAGACGTTTTAAATTGTATAAAAAAAATTATTTATTGTTTATGTTTATTGTCAACTACCAATAAAAAAATCTTTCATACAATTAGAAAAAATTATTTTTATATAATTTTAGTAAATTAGGACTGGGGTTGCTGCAACACTCTCAGAACTTCCGCTAGTTACACCCATGCCTAATAGGCATTGCCTATATACAATACATCGATGTTAATATCTACGGGTTACGCGACTAATAACTGAAAAAAATCTATATTATATATCTAAATCAACTGAAATATGCCATTTGATTATTGATAGAATGTCTAAATCAAAAAATGACATCTCAGAGAAGTGTTTATAACTATTTCTCTACGATGAAACTTGGTGATTTCATTTAGACGTATAAAAATATTTCTTCCCAATAAATTCGTCCATGTGANACGTATAAAAATATTTCTTCCCAATAAATTCGTCCATGTGAGATATAATTGCAATCTAAAAGTATAAATTAAAAGACATTTTGTAAAAAGCAAATGTAATATTGAAGAAACACGAATGGGTTTGAACGGCTTCAAATTTCATAAACTCACTGACATATCCTTTTACCCTAACTTATAGCACGTCCGTTCAGTTATAATGCTTGTATAGGACGTTATTGGAACTTGTGTTTTTTTAATTGAGTATTTTATTTAAATTTAATGTACAATAAATTAACATTTTATTATTATTTATACAATTTTTTATATTTTAAATAATATTATTAAACATATATTATTTAATTTGCTTGTAATATTAGTACTTATATTAACTAATAAACATTTAATATGAATGACTACGTGATAATTTAGTGCATTTAAATACGAGAACTATTTGCAATTAACATAAAATATAAACTATAAACTACAGTAGTTTAACTACTACTACAACAACAAAAAAATTTAATTAATTTTGTAGATCTTAACGAACAGATTTTTGAAAAAATGATAATAATTTTATAGTAAATATAAAAAATATTTTTTGTTAAATGATCAAGAATTTGTAGAGGTCAAAAAATTCTGAAATATCTTGATGAAAAAATATCTTAGTAATACCCCTTATATTATATTGTTTCATTTCAAAGACCTAATATAATTCTGCATAACAAACTATTTTTCAAAATTTACCTCAAAAAAATTTAAAATGTTAGTAATTTATAATACAAATGTTTATAAGCGTTTACTGCTTAAAAAATAACGGTAATAACACTTCTCTATGAATTATAAATAAGTTGGTATTAATCAAATTTTATAATTGTAACAAGTGAAAATATCAATGTATATTTATTTATTTACCCTAATACATATTTTCTTATGTGTTGTATAGTGATTTTTATGATTGTTTATTATATTTATACCCTATATTTAATTACTTTGCTAAATTGCTGTTAATTTTTATTCATTATGTTTTCTACTGTTTAATTATGTAATGTTCTGTCTAAAGGGGTTCATTTATAAATCAATCAATTAATTAATAAGAACATAGAAAAAGTTAGATCATATTTATTCTGTGGTAAAAGATGCTTCTACATTGCAAATAATAGAGAAGTTGTTTTGGTTGAAGTTGGTTAAACTGTACAAAACGGCGTCATCTCCCCACTTTTTCGAAACAAGTAAAGAACCTTTTTTGACGTAGCTTTGATCTATCGTCAGCGGCCATTTTTGTAGGTGCGTTACCTCGTTGCTTCAAGATTTTACTGTTAGTGAAATAAGTGTTTCTTGCTTGTTGTTTATATTATATTCATTTAATTTTCAATGGCACAAGTTAAAGAAGAAAAAAAATGCGACACATCGTTAAATGGCCCTAATACAGCTCAAAATAATCCTGTTGCAAACCATAAACCCAAACAAGAATTTCATAACAGTGGTGGTCGCGGTGGCGGAAAAGGTAATCGATTCCAACCTTATAGAGGACCCCCAAGAGATCAAAAAGGTTCAAGAGAAAATAATATGGTAATTATCATTCACAATATAAATGCGACACATGATTCATTGGCATAATAGAACGAATAAAATTGTCATGATTCTTGGTTCTATTAGATAGTTCTAATTAATACCATTGTAGAACAACTACTAGATTTCAGATATTATATAGAACACAACATATTTTTCAACTTTATTTGTCGAAAATGTATAAAATATTTATTAACATTCTGTATTGACATTTTATAGCACTATACAACGAAATAGTATCACATAATACAGTCATACTCCTACTAGACTTAATTTCATATTGATTAACTTATTTTTAGCTAATGAAGTATAAAATTTAGATAATAATGGGACTTTTTTTTTTATTATAGAATTTTCTATTAAGTGACATATATCTATGATAATTACTAGAAGTTTTAATAATAATGTTTGATTATCTATTAATTAAAAATGTTAACCTTATCATCACAAATTACTATCCACCTCTGATCAGAATAAATTATTTACACAATTTTAAAATTGATGATGATAACATAGTTCATTTGAATTAATATGAAAGTAAGCATAATGCAA
>NW_026100040.1:0-4390 GCF_025091365.1 Daktulosphaira vitifoliae
TTTGTATATGCGTACAATCCACAACAATAATTTAATTACTACAAATTTAATATGTGCAAAGTCAAGAGTAAGTCCGTTGAAGTGTGTCACTATACCAAGATTGGAATTAAACGCTGCAGTACTTTTGGCGAGATTGGCTAGTACTATAATTCCTGCACTGCGATGTAAGATAGACGCACATTATTTTTGGACTGACTCCACAGTTACCTTAGCGTGGATAAAATCGAATCCGAACACTTGGAATCCTTTTGTTGCTAATCGAACTGCTGAAATAAGTAGAAGAACTAATACATCTGCCTGGAGACATGTAATATCAGGTGACAATCCAGCGAACATTATATCTCGAGGTTGTGCTCCGGAAGAATTAAAAGGTAATATACTTTGGTGGAACGGACCAAAGTGGTTACAAGAGCATGAATCAAAATGGCCAAGTATGTGTACTATTGGGAATAAACTAAATATAGTAGTGGAAGAAGAGAGGAGAAGAGTATATGATTACAATTTATTATCAACTACGGTCAATTCATTGTCAATTTTTCAAAAGTATTCATCGCTAAATAAATTAGTTAATGTAGTTGCATACATATTACGTTTTAAGAAAAATTGCATATCTAAATTAAATAAAACGCAAAAAAGTACTGGAGTTTTATCTCTAGACGAAATTAGGGGATCAAATAATTTAATATTAAAATCACTGCAAAATAAATATTTTCATTTAGACTTCGAAAATTTATGTAAAATTGGTAAAGTATTGCCAAAAAGTAAATTATTCAATTTAAACCCATTTTTATGCAAAGATGGTCTGATAAGAGTAAGTGGTAGATTAGAAAATGCAAATGACTTATCACACGATCAGAGACACCCAATTATTATTCCAAAGGAGGATAAGATTACAGAGCTATTAATCCTACATGAGCATAAGAGACTATTACACGCAGGATCACAAGCGGTATTAGCGTCTTTACGATTACGTTATTGGATTTAAAATGGCCGCTCAGTAGTGAGGAAAATTATTCATAAATGTGTTGTTTGTTTTAAGGCAAGTCCAAAAAGTTATTCACCTATAATGGGTAATTTGCCATCAGCGCGCGTAGATAAGCCAGCTCGTTGTTTTGAAAGTACCGGGATAGACTACGCTGGACCCTTTTTATTGAAATGCAGTAATAGACGAAATGCAGCAGCGCAAAAATCGTATATTTGTATATTTGTTTGTTTTGCGACTAAAGCCATACACTTAGAATTAGTCAATGATCTGAGTACCGATGCATTTCTAGCAGCATTAAATAGATTCATTTCAAGACGGGGCATTTGTATTAAGATTTATTCAGACAATGCTACATGTTTTCAAGGGGCAAATAACAAATTAAAGGAATTAAAAATTTTAATTGAGTCAAAGAATCATCTTAACAGGGTAAATCAATTTTCAAATGACAATAAAATAATGTGGCACTTCATACCCCCTAGAGCCGCCCACATGGGTGGATTATGGGAGGCTGGAGTAAAATGTGTTAAAAGGCATTTATATCGATGTGTTACTAACGTACCCATGACATATGATGAATTTTACACGCTTCTGGTACAAGTTGAAGCTTGTTTAAATTCAAGGCCAATATGTCCAATTGCCACAGATCCTTTAGATCTCTCTGTACTTACACCAGCACATTTTTTAATAGGGGGCTCTTTAGTAGCTTTGCCTGAACAAGAATTATCCACATTTAAACAGAATAGACTAAAACGGTGGCAAAGAGTTCAACAAATAACTCAACGGAAATGGAAGCGATGGAGTATGGACTATATTACTCAACTTTAGAAAAGAACCAAATGGAAAGAGAATGGGAAGCAAATGTTGCAAGTCGAGTCGATGGTAATTATAAAAGACTCCAACATACCCCCTTTGAAGTGGTGCTTGGGAAGAGTCATGGAAGTATGTCCAGGTAGCGATGGTGAAGTAAGGGTAGTTTTAGTGCAAACGGTCAATGGTCTTAAGAAACGTGCAGTGCAATATTTATGTCCTTTGCCATTAGACGAGCCGGTAGATAATGAATTTGATAAAATAAATGGTTAATGTTTCATCTAATTTTATAAAAATATATTTGTTTATATGTATATGATATTATGAAGTTATATTTTTTATTGTGATTATTTTTATTTTTTTTAATGAACTTCATTTATTGTATGTTTTATATGTTTTATTTTTGTGCCGTTTCCTTTTTCATTGTGAATAATTGTTTTGTGAATCCCATATTAATTATGTCTTTTGAACCTTATTGGTTCAAAGGGGGCCCTATGTTAAGACTTGTTATTATCAGTGCGTCAGTACTAGTGCGACAACGGCCGCAATAACCTATCCGCTAGCTCCGTTCAATATCAATTAATTATAAATTGTACAGAATTTATATTTGTGAATTAATAAATCATTTTAATATTAATTACATAAAATTATATTGTTGAGAATTTCATTTTATATTATACAGTCCGCTAATCATTAAAAACAGAAATAAAATAACACACGAACCATTACGTGGCGTTAACAATATCTTAAATTAAAGCTAATGTAATGTACTTTTTTATAAAAAAAAGAAATTTGACCTCTGGATTTGTCTTCGTGGTGAAAATGTCAACCAAATGCTACTTGTGTGTAAAAATTCTCGATTTTATTTTTTATAATTTTAACTTTATAATGCTTTAACTTATTGAAAAGTATATGGATCAACGCAATTTTTTTATGAGAAATAATATTTTTTAATAATCCCTTTTTCATTTGACATACTTTATCGTAAACAGGAGATTAATAAAGAACTAGCAGATCATGTAGCTTTTGGAATAATCCACCATTTTTTTAAAATTAAACACTATCTAAAGATTTGAATTGAAGCGTTTTTTTTTTTATAGTGATTTTAATCACTGTCAGATATCATTATACTTTATCCAACTATTGTGCTGGGTTTTTTTTTATTGCAAATAATTAATCAATAATGTTATTTTCTCAACTTAATTGTATACAGCATAATTCATTGGTGCATCCATACGTTTTTTTCAGAGTCAAGGTGTTAGATAATTTATTACATTTAAGTAATATATTACCTTTTTAGACATCGATACCTCTTTGATTGCTTTATTTATATTAACAAAGATCTAAAAGTTATAAGACCTAACAATAAATGACTTTGAAAAAATACAATAATAATACGTAAGTAATACAGGACTGCAATTACGCATAAAAAGGAGAAAACTGAAAGGTGTAATCTACAATATTACATTAGACAGCGGTAGCATATAATTTTTTTTTTTATCTACCGGTATCTTGTGGAATGCCCTAGAACTGTCGTTAAACAATATTTCTTAAAAACCATAAATGGATATGAAATCATTAATTACAAAACTTTATGAGTTCTTTTATGTTACTGAAGTTAAAACTAAACTAAATAATAATTTAAAACTTATAATCTATTTATATTTTCTAAAGAGTGTAAAAAATACAAATCCCTCCAATCCTCTATAATAATAAAATTTATCATATATCTTACCAAAAATAGACTCCCCTGTATTAAATTATTAAAATTGAACTTATTTGTTACAACCAGTACTTCAATTATTTTTTACTATTATTTTGTAAAAACCTTTTTTTCGTGTGCTCAACTTAAAATTTTTTTCACTTTGGAATTGTGAAACACTAGTATGAGAATTATACTTTATACTTTATTTCATGACAGAATATTCGTAATGCCATAGAAATTCTAGTATATAAGATAATTCTCCTACAGACATTTCAACAATCTCCAATGAAAAAAAATCATGCTGAGCAAAAAGAATTACTTATTTTCTCATAAAATAAAATACATTGTAATCAATGTCGCACCCACACAAGGGTGGGTCAAGTAGGATACATGCTCCTAGCCTTGCAAATAACAGTGTTTGTTTAGAAAAACTTTTATTATACCCCCAAATAAAAAATAAAAATTGTATCTTAATAATGTAATATATATATATATATACATTAGGGTGTCCCTTATTTATAAAATTAAAAAATTACAAAGTGCCACCCCCTAGAATTATTTGAATACATAAAAGAATAAATTGCACAAAATTTGGAGACGATTGTCAACTCTAAGACGTGCCCCGAGGGGGTTAAAAATAACCCCCCAAGGGTGATTTTTTAGTTTTTTATGTCTATCTCAAAAACTTTAGCTTTTGCGAAAATGTTTATTGGGACTTTTTTGTAGGTATACAATTTTTCTATAAAAAGTATATATACAAAAATTTTTGAAAATTTCTTATTTAGCCCTAAAAAAATAAAAACGTATATGTTCTATTCTTACCGTCAAAATTGTTAATTTATAAATCGTTCATTGTAAAAACAAAAAAATTCATTTAACCGTTGTTTTAAATT
>NW_026100040.1:4795-9431 GCF_025091365.1 Daktulosphaira vitifoliae
TAAGTAGCAGTATCATACAATGAAAATTCATGATCAAAGAACTAAAATTTTAATGTTTTAATTGTTAAATAACCGTTTAAATATTAAATCACTTAGGTCGTTTTTCAGGCGAACGACTAAAAGATATTGATTTTTTCAAATAATCAGTCATTAAATTATATTAATTATAATTATTATTCACTTTTTATGAGGTATAAGGAACCAATGATCTTTAACTAAGGCCCAAACTGCATCAGGTATTTTTTTTAGAATTCGGCTGTTTGCCACGATTTTCTGTAGCTTGGGAAACGCTTTGTTTGCAAAACCTTAATACGGTCTTCATTCTGCTATCGCTGATTTGATATAAACTAATAAGGAATTCTTTAGACACACTCTTATATCTTTTCCATCTAATTTTAAACTGTACTTCCACGAACACTCTCGATTTTTTGTTACGGTAGCCAGTTTATGACGTTTAACTCCTTCACGATGTGCACAACTCATTAAATAAGTATCCTGTTTTTCTTTATCTTGAGAAACATAAAAATTTCTAAAAAACTCTTTTTGGGAATCTCTATTAAAATTTGAAAAACATTGGGCCCGACAACAATGTTCTATCTTTCTAAACTGTTTGCGAGATACATCATTTCCAGCTATATTTTTATACGCTTTGCCGCTGTTACGTTTATCTTTTCTTTTGTTANTTTTTATACGCTTTGCCGCTGTTACATTTATCTTTTCTTATGTTACGGGCCCATTTTCCACTTTTTAACCCCGGATTGTCACTAGCCATGGAAGTTGAAGTTGTTGATGTTGATACATCCATAGCTGTTATTCTTCACGTGGATAATATTAAACAATAATTATTTATAAAAGCCTCTGTATACTAACGCACTAGGATAATCAGCTGTTACACGGGAATGCAACTGTGAATTAGCGCAGCGCTTTTATTTACGCGCCTATATTCATTTGTTCACCACGGCCTCAATAATTGATATTTTTTTATGAAATTTGGTAGGGGTACTTATGAATAGTTTATAGTAGGGCTAAATAAGAAATTTTCAAAAATTTTTGTATATATACTTTTTATAGAAAAATTGTATACCTACAAAAAAGTCCCAATAAACATTTTCGCAAAAGCTAAAGTTTTTGAGATAGACATAAAAAACTAAAAAATCACCCTTGGGGGGTTATTTTTAACCCCCTTGGGGCACGTCTTAGAGTTGACAATCGTCTCCAAATTTTGTGCAATTTATTCTTTTATGTATTCAAATAATTCTAGGGGGTGGCACTTTGTAATTTTTTAATTTTATAAATAAGGGACACCCTAATGTATATATATATATATATTACATTATTAAGATACAATTTTTATTTTTTATTTGGGGGTATAATAAAAGTTTTTCTAAACAAACACTGTTATTTGCAAGGCTAGGAGCATGTATCCTACTTGACCCACCCTTGTGTGGGTGCGACATTGATTACAATGTATTTTATTTTATGAGAAAATAAGTAATTCTTTTTGCTCAGCATGATTTTTTTTCATTGGAGATTGTTGAAATGTCTGTAGGAGAATTATCTTATATACTAGAATTTCTATGGCATTACGAATATTCTGTCATGAAATAAAGTATAAAGTATAATTCTCATACTAGTGTTTCACAATTCCAAAGTGAAAAAAATTTTAAGTTAAGCACACGAAAAAAAGGTTTTTACAAAATAATAGTAAAAAATAATTGAAGTACTGGTTGTAACAAATAAGTTCAATTTTAATAATTTAATACAGGGGAGTCTATTTTTGGTAAGATATATGATAAATTTTATTATTATAGAGGATTGGAGGGATTTGTATTTTTTACACTCTTTAGAAAATATAAATAGATTATAAGTTTTAAATTATTATTTAGTTTAGTTTTAACTTCAGTAACATAAAAGAACTTATAAAGTTTTGTAATTAATGATTTCATATCCATTTATATCATCCATATTATGGAGTAATGCCAAGATGAAAAAAAAATGAGTGATGATTTATGTAAAATACTAGTTATTGATGAGAAATGAAGTAAAATATATGTTGTAAATAAAAAAAGTTTTACTCCTAATTTGATCTTATTGATAAGTCATTAATAATTTTTTTGTTTTATAGATATTTTTTATATTTTAATAACACCTGTACAGTTTTTTAGTAAATATTAGTAGCTAAAAAGCATGTAAATATATAGTTTTTTCTATAACCTGATCGATTTTCTTACTTTTAAGACAATTAAAAGTATTATAGAAAAAAAATCTTTTTTTTACTGAAACAAATAATCTTAAACTTTTAAATGTATTTTTCTGGTATACTCAATATAATTATTTGTTAAGCTAAAACATATTTTATAGTTCAAATATGATATATATATTTTTTTAACTATGATAACTTAATCATTAACTGCTGGGTATGGAAAGCAGGTCGAGTATGTGTTATAAAAAAAAATTTTTTTTATTATTAGTTATAAATACAAAAAATATACTTTAAGCATAGTCTAAGAGGGCAATAATCTTATTATTTAATAGAACAAGATTTTTATTTATAAAATAAAAATTATATCAAAAGTTTTAAACATTGTTAATTTGGTTTATGTTGTCTGTATGTATTTTGTACACAAGAGGTAAACTATTCTAGTTTTTCAAACAAACAAAAAAAAAAAGTTATAGCAATTTTAAGTGAAAAAATTGAAAAAATGACGAAAATTAGCGATTTTTAAATTTGTTATTTTTTGGGAGATTTCCCCCGTATACGGAAAACGAGAAAATTTTTTTCAAATTTTTAGGGTAATGTCTTTAACTAGATATGATTTGTAATCTTTTGACATAATCGGTCCAGTGACAGCTAAAANGAAAAAATTGAAAAAATGACGAAAATTAGCGATTTTTAAATTTGTTATTTTTTGGGAGATTTCCCCCGTATTTTCCTCCCGGAAAACGAGAAAATTTTTTTCAAATTTTTAGGGTAATGTCTTTAACTAGATATGATTTGTAATCTTTTGACATAATCGGTCCAGTGACAGCTAAAAAAATATAGTGACAGACACAAAAAAGAAAATGAAATAAAAACATCATGGTAAAATTATTACCTTTTCAGCTTCGCATCGAAGTTAAAATTGGTTGTTATGACTAAATAAAAATATTCACTATACCAGTATAATAACTGCATGGGTTACTTTATCTATTAAATTTATAATTTGATCCAAAAGTAATTTTGTTAACTAATCATAAGAGGAAAGCTCTAATAAATTATTACCCTTTGCCATAAGTAAAATTTTTTAGATTTAAAATAGTGGCAATGTAGTATATTATAAACAATTTATAATTTGTATTTTTTTTACACTAGCGTTTGCTAATATTATAAATATTTCTATGTAGTTAATTAAATTTTCTTTAGAAGTGTTTTTTTTAGTTTAATTGTATTATTGTTTTTACTTTAATATTTTTGCGTAAAAAATTATATTTAATTGATTCATTATTAAGCGTATTTTATTTTTTATCTTGTACAGCATTAATAACTAAAAATTGTATAACTCTGAAAGTATTACCAGAATTAACATTAAACATCTTATGTTCAATTTGCGTAATATTTTGAAAACTAGTACATTTTAATTTAGCCAGTATACTAAGCATCACTAATATAAGAAAGTTATTATCAAATAAATTAAATCAACACTTTGTTAGTCACCATGTAGTAGGTATTTTATATTAGAAATTTGAAAAAAAATTTTATTTTTCATTTTACATAAATACAAATTTTATAAAAAATTTTTTTCAATTGGTTTCTTTCTTATTTTAAAAACTATCAATTTGGGTGTCTTAAATAGAAAAATATGACTGGATATTATATTTAAATTTTTTATATTTTAATATTGTGTTTTCATCAAAAATAATTAACAACTAATAATTTATTGTTTTTATTGTATTTATACATGTATATTAACCAGCCTATTTAATTGAAAATGGGAACCTAAGATATGCATGTTATGAGGGATATTAGATTAACTCGGGTGAATACAATTTTTAGGATCAAATAGATGACTGCCAAAGAGTTTAAATATAATAAGTACAATGCTTTAATTCTGAATATATTTTTTTTAAGATTGAATTTTATACTAACAATTTTAAACCTATAATAATTTAAAATACATAAATTAGTTTTTTCTGTGAAAAACAAAACTTCTTCAACCATACATTTTTTGGTATTCTGGAGATATTTTTAAAAATTATTTGAATAGAAAGAGATGTTGAATTTGAATTCACTACTTAAAGTTTTTAACAAAACACTGTGTTATATTATCTTATATCAATTCATTTATATTAAGGTTTGGCTTGTAATGTGGAATTTGAAAGCTATTAAATTGTATAATATCCTTAATATTTAAAGTTTCTGAACAATATTCCAAAGTAACTCTAATTAATTGTTCAGATTATATTAAAACCTGAAACAATTTAAAATAGTTAGTTGTATTTAATTGTTATTGATTATCTTAAAACAAAACAACGTATTCTTTTTTTTTTTAACACGCTTCTATNCGTATTCTTTTTTTTTTTAACACGCTTCTATTAGTTTCACGTGTATGTTTGTTTGTTGTTTGTTGTTTGTTTGTAAGTTTGTAACTCCACGCGG
>NW_026100041.1:0-6416 GCF_025091365.1 Daktulosphaira vitifoliae
CGACGGCTTATTCCGTGAGGACGTTGAATTATGTTATTGTGAGTGAGACTTGTTAGTGGCCGGCGACCTGGACCGGTTCAAACCGCCCGTCGGCCCCTCTATATGGCGTGACCTGCCGGAGGTAAAGGGAAAGCGCCGCGATCGCCATCCAGTGGTAAAGCTGGAGTCGCGATGCGACCGCGACAAAGCTTCCATGAGTTCAATTTAAAAAAAAATCCCTAGATCATATAAAAATATTATAAGAATAAAGTAGTTTGTAATTTTTTTTCTGTCCTGATATCAACGTAAAAATAGATTCCAATTAAATTTTTTCAATAGTTTCCGAGAAAATTATGGTCTTATCCTTAATTAACACTGTTTATTAATTAGTCACATAATCAGTCGACCACCTATATTTCTTCTTTGACTGGAGAAGTCGGTAGATCAAAATTTCATCTTCAGCAGGATTTAGTGTCTTAGATAACAGAATAGTGTGCTTCTACTCGCCCTTTTTCATCACCTTCTTTACTAAACTTCCTTGAGTTCAATTGTGAAACGTGAGCAGTAAACACGATAAAATCCTTCATCGAAACAATTCTCTTTAAAGGCTTTTGCAGTAAAATATGATCCTCGATTCAACACCAACCTTCTGGGCAATCCATTCCTTTGTTCGAAAGTTTGCACACATGACAACAACCCTTTAGTTGACGTATCTGGTCATGTGAACATCAACACAAATTTAGTCATTTTAACGAACATTTAAAACTATTTCTAAAAGAATTATTGTCTTATTATCATACTTATTTAAAAAATATATCCACAAAAAATTCTTAGTTATTACTACATTTTTTTAAATCCAAAAAGATTCCAATGCACAAATTATGAGCTAAGCTAATTCTCGTCTAATAATCGGGTTATTTTGGCAAATACTTTAACCAGTGGTTCTCAAGGTTCTATTTAATGACAGATATAAACTAACGGTTTGGCGGTAATGAAAAACCTACCTTAATCAAATTTGGCGGAAACGATGAACCTTCATAACTTCTCTAGTGTCCAAGTATTCTTTGCAAGNTTTCTCTTTAGTCCAAGTATTTTTTGCAAGATTTACCTTTCAAAGTTGATTAATTTATTTTTGTCAGATTCGGTAGATCTCCATGCACCACAGGCATACAGTACAATTGGTCTAACGAGGTATAATCTTATTTTTGTCCTTCTTGATAATTTATTGTA
Organism: Daktulosphaira vitifoliae; assembly: GCF_025091365.1. NCBI lineage: Eukaryota > Metazoa > Arthropoda > Insecta > Hemiptera > Phylloxeridae > Daktulosphaira > Daktulosphaira vitifoliae. The sequence goes on from NW_026100041.1 coordinate 1,210, forward strand.
ACAATTGACCTGCTTCTTTACTTTTTTAACACTCTGTGTAATATTCATATAAAAGACGTTATATCAACGGTATTTTTATAACAGGATCACTATTATAGAGGTTATTTCAACTACATAGATCATTCCGTACAGATAGTGAAGATGAAAATAAAAATATCTAAAAAAAGAAGAATTTAAGCATTTGAATTTTCTTTGCATTTTTGTAACTATAGACCACCTAAATAAAGGTCAATTAATTTCATGCTCCTACTAATTCAAAATAAAAGTTTTATACTGCATACTTTTTTTAATAGATTTTTTTTAAACATTTTTTATTAATAACTTTTCAACTACGAAAATATATCGTATTAACATGCTAAAATATTCATACATTATCTTGAAAAATATTTTCATAACTTCGTTGTGGAGCTCTTATTTGGATTTCAATGTTTTAATTACAAAACGTGGGCGTTCATTATTGTTCTACGTATTGATTTAAATGTACAATCTTAGATATATCTAGTGAATTTTATTGGATTGTGCTGGTTTTAAACAAAAATTCAGTATTAGTCACTGTATTTTTTTTATAGATTTGATATTATGTGTCTGGAAAGGAGGAAATGGATCAAAACTTTATTGCGAAAATTAATTAATTAAGCGTTAAAAATAGGTAAAAAAAGCAAAACTCTTCTTATGAATGTACACATTAAAAAATTAACTAAGTACCTTAGTGATAATGATTATTTATTAAACAATAAATAGAATAATTATTTATTTAAACACCAATAAAAGACATAATAATTGTATAAAATAATTCATTAAGATAATTTTACAATGGTAGTCACGATAATTAATTTTACTTATTTTATGAAAACATTATTATTTAATTTTAATGTTAATCCCTTAGAAGACGTATATTTACAAATGATATATGATCTTATATTCTGATATAGTAATAAGTAATTCAGATATTATACCATCAATATTATGATGATATCACACAGGTAATAAATAAAATATTAGCAGATTGATAAAATTAAATAAAGATATAAATGAAACAAATATTTTTAATTATTATAATTGAATTGGTAAATTATTTAATAAATAAATAAAACAGTAAATTTTAAATTAAATTTATGATATTAGAATTGTGTATTATTCTATTGACAAACATTTTTCTAATTGGATGATTCGGTATATTCCTTTAATTATAACAGTTGATTTTTTTTTATCATCAATTAATAGTAAGTCTTAAAATAAAATTATGAATAAAAAAAATATATTTTCAAAAAATTGTAAGAATTAAATTTTTATTTCTAGAAGAATAAGAAATTCCCTCAAACAATAAAATGTTTTATATTAAAAACAAACTTACCACATTATATTTTCAGACAATTATCATCTAAAACGGTTTTTATAATGAATGAAAATATTTTTGGTTACACGTGTATAGTTATTTAATATGGCAAAGGGTGATACATAAAACTACTAAAACTAAAACTATAATTAAATAGGTTATGAGACATTTCATCCACTTCATTTTTTTCAATGCCTTCTTTTTTTACTAACGTTCTTTTCCATTAATTTTTTTCAATAATAATAATAATTATTCGACAAGATTTTTTTCGATAGCAAGACAAGACATATGTAAAATGCGCAATTGTGTTCAACATCTCGGAATACTGAACGATTTAACCGTCATCCGTCCTCGTTTCATATTCTCTTACTAACTTGGTGAGATTTTCTTCGGTTTTTAATCGAGACAAGTTTTCTGATCTCTTGATCTTACGACCGATGTCTAATTCGCGAAACATAGCCTTTTGTGGAAAATATTAGCACTCTTTCGACAGCCCCCCTGCATCGTCGTCGTTCTAGGAGTCATAAAGTAAGAATATCTCTCCTCCTAGCGTATGCTTGTAATTTTCAGGCATACCTTCTAAATCCTAGAGACTTTGTGGGATTTGCAGGTATATTTTTTGTACGTTTACGCTGAATTGCCTTTATTAAGGTTGGCCTTTCGGGGAACTGTCTAAGAACACCTGACGATACTGCTTGTAGTTGAACTCAAATTACTATGACAACCGTTAGAATAAAAAATAATCGTGGATAAAAAAATTAGTAGAAAAATCGGGTAGTGGAAAAAAGAATTATTGGAAAATCGGTTAGTGGCAAAAATAGAATGGAAAAAATGATGTGCAATCAATTAAATATTAACTAAACGCTTATAGCAACAGCATATAACAATACATAACACATTATTAAATTGTTAAGTAACCTAAAATGACAAAATTTTACTTGATTAATTTCTCACAAAAGTATTGCACATATAATATTCATATAATATATTATATCTTATACATGTAAGGATTAAAATGTGTGTACACATAGTACATAATCAGCGTGATTATTGAAAATTATATTATTCCCTATTTTTTATTCTAAAAATATCCATGTTTTAATGATTGAAAATCATTATGGATAGTTAAAGATAACTACATACAATTTGGCTAATTTTTCTCAGAAATTAGTTAAGAACAATGTATATGATATTAGTCGTTTAAAATATTATTTTCAAAATGCCTATCATGAGGATCAATCAAATAATTAAATCTATTAAATGAAAAATACCATCATAATATTAATAATTATTATCAATATTTTAAAAAACAATATTATTATTAAAATAATTAACTATTTATTCACATTTACTCAATGATAATAATTAACACGCTTATATTAGTTTCACGTGTATGTAGTTGTTTGTTGTTTGTCGTTAGTTGTTTGTAAGTTTGTAACTCCTCGCGGCACGTGTTATTATGTCGCGTATCCCGTCGTGTATGACCTTGAGACTATACTGTTGTAACGCATTCGCCCCACCCCGCTANCTATACTGTTGTAATGCATTCGCCCCACCCCGCTCACCACTCGTAGACAACAATATTTTCTAACCCGTAGACGTGCGCGTGTCATCAATTATGTATATATATAACAAATTTTTATTGTAATTGACACGGCCCGAGTCGTTTCATTATACACAATGCCCCACGACTCGTGCCACCTTTATCAGCCGTCGCCCTATTATGAGTATTTGACTGACCAACACCTCGCGTTATACGCCGCTGTGCAAAGTCCAGCAAGCGCCGCACGCCCGACGACATTCCGCCGCAAATGATACCGTAGTCTTCTTCCCGTTGTCAAAGTGACAACGTCTACGATTCGATCCGCACTCGCGCGCCGTCGCTATCAACGCTGCTAACCTGTTGACGTCCGAGGAACACGCCGGACAACGCGTCGTCGATGCCAGCGAAAGTGCCGCGATATTATGCGAAGATTATATATTCCTACCGCCACCGCTAATATATATATATATATTAATATTTATACGTATATACGTATATGTTAATATTCATTTATATATTCCTACAGCCGACGCCTCTGCTGCCGTAAATGGCTCGTGTATAATGTTCCTTTGCCATGCCCGCCCACATAAACACGGCTATACCTCATGCATGATACGTTTACGTACTTAAGTCCCTTTAAATATATATATATTCTAATTACTATTAAAACTTATATATTAATACACTTTATTCTCATTAAGAGATATGTAGTGTATTCATTCCGATTACGGAGGATGATTCTCGTATCGTTATTTTTCGTCACTACCTCCACGTTACGCGCCTGATGCTTTCTTTGGATGTGGTAGCCGTTTCTTAGACTCCCTCTCCGGAATCGAACCCTTATTTCCCGTTACCCGTTACAACCATGATATTGATATTAACTACTATCATANACAAATCTATTGTATTTAGGAAATGATGACAGTATTGAAAAAAGAGTAAATAAGGAAAAATAAAATAGTTTAAAAAAACTAAAAAACACGCTTTTAAAGTACATCGAACTAAAAAGTTAAAAATAATTTTTATAATAAGCTTAAACCAATAATACTAGTACTTTTCGTACATTATTGTTTTAAACTTATTTTAAAAATTATTTTTAACTTTTTAGTTCGATGTGCTTTAAAAGCGTGTTTTTTAGTTTTTTTAAACTATTTTATTTTTACTTATTTACTCTTTTTTCAATACTGTCATCATTTCCTAAATACAATAGATTTGTTTTTAGCTTCGATGCGAAGCTGAGAAGGTATTAATTTTACTATGATGTGTTTTTTTTTTGTGTCTGTTACCACTTTTTCTCAGCTCTCACCGAACCGATTTCTTTCAACGATACGTCAAAAAATCACAAATAGTATCTAGTCGAAGTTATTAGATCACTGAAACATTTTAAAATCTGTAAATATTATTTTTTTTGTTAATTGCTTTTTATGCAATATTAAACGTTAATTTGTGTTTAGAAAAATTATAGAAATAGAACTTATTCTATAATTTAAATATTACTTAGAAACTTTACCTTCAGAACTTGCGCTATCCGAGCCTATCAAAGTAAACAAATATATATACATTTTGTTTAAGAAATTATCAATATTTTTATGTCATGGTGAGAGGACGAGTGAGGTCGAAAAATATCAAGTGATAATAATAGAAACAGCCCTACCTCACTTTTGTCATTTTAAATTGATTGAAAAAACCTTTCTTTTATTTTTATAAGCTAGTATTTTATTATGATATATATTATTTAAAAAACGATAAATTTTTACAAAAATCGAAATCTTTATAATTTATTATTTCATTTAGATTATCATATGGATTATTTTTGTAATAAACCAAAAATAAAAAGAAAGAATGAAAAAGAAAAAATTAGAGTATAAGAATGAATTAGAAAGAACGTAGGTTAAATATAAAAAGAAATTAGGGGTATTTGGTAAAATATTATAATCAATTATTTATTATAAGTTTTCGTAATTTTAATTAGATTTAATTGTCTTCAATTTTATTTAAATTAATTTTCTCATTAATTGTTTCTCTCATTAATTATTAATGGTTTATCACGCAATAGATTGTTGGGAGTTCGAAAGCATAAGTTAAATTGTACTTACCTTACGTCCTGTGTGATACAATAATATTTTAAGTAATCAGTGTTGATTTCCGTATTAAACGCACTACGTATACGATTTACACTATATGTAATATAGTCTATATAATTGCTTACAAAAAACGACTAAAGACTTTAAATAATATGATTTAATTACACAAAGTCTAAGACTGATCTTACTTGTAAAAGATTTTAAACACTCTCTATTTTATTATAAATACAATCTTAATTTTTTT
>NW_026100041.1:7241-9383 GCF_025091365.1 Daktulosphaira vitifoliae
TTTTATGTCATGGTGGGAGGACGAGTGAGGTCGAAAAATATCAAGTGATAATAATAGAAACAGCCCTACCTCACTTTTGTCATTTTAAATTGATTGAAAAAACCTTTCTTTTATTTTTATAAGCTAGTATTTTATTATGATATATATTATTTAAAAAACGATAAATTTTTACAAAAATCGAAATCTTTATAATTTATTATTTCATTTAGATTATCATATGGATTATTTTAGCTGATATAATAAATATCAAACAACTTGGTAAGTTATAACTTTACAGATTTTTTAAAAGTGTTGCATATAATAAAAACTTATAATGTTAAATTTATAATTTAATAACTATTTGATAATCTCGGTTATTTTTTTAATAAATTTACTGTTACATATTGTTATATAAAAATCGCTTATTTTAACTTTGCTTTTTATTTTACATGTTTAAATGGTACCCAAATAAACTATTTTGGGCGTCATTTAATTTTCTTTCAATGATTCAATATAAGAAAACAATTATACTAAAGATTTAAAAAATTTATAGCATAATAAAGTTAAAAATGTAAAATACAAAATCGAGAATTTTCACACAAAAATAGCAATTGGTAGCCATTTTTGCCGCGAAGATAAAATAAAGTCCGAAAATATTTTGTCTATGATAAAGTATATTACATTAGCTTTAATTTAAAATATATATAAAAGTGTCAGACTATCCGAAACATTTTCAAAAGTCAAGTTGTAAAAGTTAACTTTTTGTGAAAAAGTTGTCATTTTAAATCCCTTAATGTGAGCAGGCGGCAAAGGGTCAGATTTATAAAAAAATATACCAAATGAAAGGTAATGATATCATGCATCTATATAAAAAAGATTTATATTGATTTAGTTATTTTTTAAAAAGTTATGGTAATTTTAAGTAAAAAAAATTCAAAAATTAGCGGTTTTTAAATTTGTAATTTTTTTGGAGGTTTCCCCCATTTACGGAGAACAATGGAAATTTTTTCCAGACTGAGGGTAATGTCTTCGACTAGATACGATTTGTGAGCTTTTGACGTATCATTGAAAGAAATCGATTCGGTGAGAGCTGAGAAAATGTGGTAACAGACACAACAAAAAAAAATACTTCATAGTATAATCAATACCTTCCAGCTTCGCATCGAGGCTAAAAATTGATATATCATTTTTATAAATAATACAAATTATTACAATCACAATAATGAGATACATTGATGCATAAGGTTGCTGTAATAATAAATACGAGTTAATTTTATTAACGAATAGATTTATTTATATAATAATATAGTAATGTAGTAAAAAGTCTATGGGTTTAATAAATGCTTCAATTCAATTCTGTTTTGAAATTTTAACACACTTTTTTTGGTCATATATAATAAAGAGATACAAAAGAAAAATAATTTTATACAATTCAAATTTTTATTTTCATACATTTTTTATAAAGGAAACAAATTTATTTTTAATTAATACCGTCTAGGGGCTACCAAAAATGTGGTAATCAGGCCAATTCCCTTTGTTAAATTCGAACTTATTTTTAAGTATTCATAATGAAAAAACATTATATAATTTAATTTATTTTTTATAATTGCTATTGTATTTTCAAAGATTTTCTGTTAAAATAATTATTATAAACACATAAATTAAATTAATGTACAAAGTTTAGACTAACAAAAAAATTTAACGCATTAAAATTATCTCAGATACCTATTAAAGATTCTTTCTCTATCTTCATTGTAATCAATTATATAGTCTAAATTATTCTCCGCTTCATTATTGATTTGTAATTCTAAAAAACAAATATTCAGGTTATTCCTACTAAATACTACATCTTTATAACTGGACATTTCCTTGTCGTACTCTTTCTCTCATCTAGGTATCAACAAAATTTGTTAACGACTTGTCATTTTCTTAATTAGATCATAATCTGTGATATGATGGTATAATAATATTTAAAAATAGTGGAGACTTTAAATGTATTCATTTTCGAAAAATATATAGTGTCCCATTATGNCATTTTCGAAAAATATATAGTGTCCCATTATGAAGTCTATAATTATTTTTCCTAATAAGTACAATCCTTTTTTCAAATTTATTATTGGCTATTGACACCTTTTGTTTATCGTTGACTTGTGTATAATATTC
>NW_026100042.1:0-4921 GCF_025091365.1 Daktulosphaira vitifoliae
GATATATGTGATGTTGTTAATTTCATTGGTGTCCGACATGAATTCCATTTGATTTCCCTGTCAACGGGTACATCACGTTCATGTCATATTCGAAAATATCCATAGAGACGTCGATGAACATTTTTCCCTGTCGTTTAACTGCATTAATAAGACTAGACGCGCTCCGCGGGTGGATGTTTTGCCGTGAAATCTCTGCTATTAACTCTACTAAACCACACAACTATTGCAATGCAATGTGATAGGACCGATGTCCAATGATCGAGAAATCGATTTTTACAGGCTCACTACATTCATATTATTTACTTAAATTATACTCCTGACAAAAAAAATGCACAAAATATTCGTTTTCCAAAAAATTCCTAAGAGAACGAGTGTACACTCTAATATTGAAACGTTTTTCTAAGCCAATGTCTCACTGCTCCGTGACTCTTAGAATGCGTGTGTTTTGCCCGTACTGATTTCGCTCATAAAACGAATTAAAGTCACAACATTCATGTTCGTTGCAGTTAAATGTCTGTGTTATGTGTTTATACTGCGTCGGATTATCCGCATACATTTATGACATATGATTTATGTACAAAGCGGTCCAGAGGCGTTTACGATTCTTGCCGGTCCTGACATGATTACCGGGCACAATGCGCTTCGTATAATTAGAAAGCACCAATGTTTACTGCACCGAACTCAATTATCTGACAGCTTTTTTTTTTTTCCGTTAATTGAAACTATCAATAGGGATTTTGGAAAACGAATAAGTTTGCATTTTGATTTTGTGCAACGAAATCTAATCGCTTGTCTCGACTTGCGCGTTTCTCCGCGACGTCATAAACAACTAACATGCAGTGGATTTAAATGAAGTAAAATCGGTACAAGATTATATCGTGTGTGCTGTCGAATAAAAAAAAAACAATGTTTAATCTTTCCAGGCTTAACCTACTTCACTTAACCGTTCGGCCTCGCGGTGTATTGCCTACTATTATTATGATTTCGATGTAATCGCAACACTATTGTTCGCTGTGCGCACATATAATAATATAAACAACAATTTTAAAAAACGTGTGTGTATAGGTGGGAGTATAGTGTAGTGAATCTGAAAAAAATACAAGCAAGAGCAGTGCTCGCTTATAGTATTTTCGGTTGGTTATTATATTTTCTTTATTAGAACAATAGGAAACTGCGAGTAGCGCTCGCAGAATAGAAAGCCAAACATTGAGCGCGAACACATTGCAGTTCGATTCTATGGGCTCATTTTCAATATGCATTATTATGATTACTATTGTTATAGAATCGGTTGTTGTGCGTGTGTATACACATTACCACGTATTGGCAAGGAACAAATAATATTCTTGAAAGAAAATAAAAGCCATTGTTTCAATATGGCGGTGGAAAATTTGTCACGGCTTTTCAAACGCCCTCGGTTAGTCTTCCTTATCTATTTGCTATTCGTTCGGATTAATACTGTCTCATGCTACCCATTAAAATATTCAACAGTCTCGGATCGGTGTATTTGTTTTGCAACCTATTGCACCGATTATCAGCCAGAGCAACACTTATGTGGTCCAAAAATATACGTCTACTTTTTGCGATTACCGTGTCTTGGGCGTTACGAGTCAAACTTAATATTAGGCCGACACGCGTGTGTGAGGGCGAGGTCGTATAATGTTATCAATATTGTCGGAGTGTTTTGCGCACATACGTAGATCAAATGTTGTTTTGGAAGGCCTAACCTCACTTGTGCGTGAGAAAACGTTTTGTAGTCAGCTTACACCGCGAAAAACCGGAATTTCCGGACACGGAGAGACACACACAACACTCTCCAGCGCATAAGTTGAAATCGCTTATCAATGAGCGTCCTTCACGTTGACGCCCACGAAATATATTATAATACGGCCGGTTTGTAGGGTCACAGCTGTCACAGTGTGACCCCCGAACGCAGCTTTTTCCATAGGTAGATAGCCGGCCCGGATTTCACTCCAACCTTTCTTGGACGCGCTTTTTAATGTCTTCTCCCGTGCCAAAAAATAATTCCATTCGAACGCTGTCGATAAACATCGTGCCCATGAGCCTCCCAAGCACTGTCGATCAGAACCCATTGAAGTTTTAATTACAAGTCTAATCGTCAGAAAACGACGCGTTCAACACGTTACGTATCTTTCGATGCCATCGACCAATACTCATTAAAGATTGTCGTGTAAGTGTGAAACGCATAGTGCACTGACCTAACTACCACCACACCTTATGAACAATGTCGATTGGTCATAATTAGCGAAATTTCAAAAATGTTGTCATCAACCAACTGCTACACTTTTTTTATTGTCGAACCAATTAAATGGAAGTCATGTCACTCTTATTATGAAAACATTTTGTCATCGTGACTTAAAATATGAAACGTTATGTTCGCCACACTCTCGTTTAAAGCGTTCACTACCGGTGGTAAAAGAATGTTTATTATACACTTGTGAACCTCGTCCGTACACTCGTGACTTACTGAACATGGCAAAATAATAATGAAAAAAAAAATGTATATATAGGAAAAAAACATTAGAAATAATAATTTCTTCTAATTGACGAACAGCCGCTACCGCTTTCTATTTTCCATCTAAGATGTTATTTATAACGCTGGTTCGTCGTGTGCGCACTTTATTTATTATATTATTATATTAGTCGCAGCCACTCGGACGTCATGAAACTTTGATTATTTATTAAGTTATAATTTATTGGGCTTACACTTCCAAGTATCGTCGGCGTGTCTGTCTGCATGTCTCACGTTACGCACCGACAATCTCCATTTAAGGGCCTTTAATATTCCGAAGTTTGATTGTTGCAATNCACACTTGACCTGTGCCGATGCTTACAAAAATACCAGCAACCGACCGACTAAAAAAAGTTTACACAGTCGGAAACCTGGTGAAAGATTGTGAACGGATAACTCTTTAGCCAACTGCGGAAACGCGGTAAGGAAAAATACGAGTCCTCGACAACCAACATCGATTGGTTTTGTTAAGGCCCTTTTATATTCCGAAGTTTGATTGTTGCAATTGAACGAGCGGATTTCCAACTCGATCATAACTTGCCTCTACATTGTTCGAAAAAGTACCCCGAGGTTCGGTTAAATTTCCAAATACTTGCTAGAAAGCGTGTGCGGTTTGTGGTAAAGCACAGTGCAATTAAAAACACATACGGTGTAATACACTGACTAGGTGTCTGGGAATAATAATTAATACAGTAAAAAATCAAAAGACACTTTCGTCGATTGTTTCCGTCACTATCGGAGATTATTACACATACGAATTACGTGCGCTGTTACATAAACGAACAACACGGTGTAAAGTATGAGGGAATGTGACCCGCGGCTGTCGATCACGGACGTCACGAGGAAACATACGGACAAAAGGTCTCTCGCACTAAATCCTTGTTGGAAATAGGCAACTGACACGGCCGTACTTAACAGTAGTAAGTGTAGTAGTAGTAGTAGTAGTAGTGTACCGAAGAAGAGGTGTCGGACAAGGTGTAGTGGAGCATTCGCGTCTTTCTTGTGGCCCCCGAGTATTACTCGAACCTCCCCCGGGTCTGTTTTCACTTCAGTGTGTATTGGAATATAATTTTTTTTTCTTTTTCTGACCGTGTAGTAATAATTAGCGGCGCCCGTTGTGAACACTGTCCTCCTCTACAAGACAATGATCGCGCTACCGTCGACGGCTAACAATAGGAAAACCAATTTTCGATAGCCGATTGTTGTCGTCGCACTTGTACATACACGTATTATGTATGTATAATGTTATATCGATGACGGTGATGATAATAATAATAATAATAATAATAATACCAACACGGCGGCACGTCTTTACAGCGCCCGGACCATTGGCGCCGCCGGACCACGTCGAATAAATTTCGTTAACGCGCCGCGACGGCTCCTCCTCTGTTGGCTACACAACAGTTAGGCGTAGAGCTTTATAATTGCTACTGAATAACGACAAATACAATAACTCCGGTAGGATAATGAACACGGCTGTGAGTAAAAATAATTAAATTTTAATCCCGTTTGTGGTACCGACAAAACTTTCACGGCGACGCCTAAACTGTTCGGTTCGACTAAATCGTATGTCTGCCACTGTCGACTCGAAGAACTGCCCGCAAGACACGAATGACGTCGTTCCCAATAAGCGATGTCTTCGTCGAGAACTTCTGAAAAACGAATATTTTTCAACTTTGGTGGAACGTTTCGTGCACACGATAAGACTTCCTTAGGAAAACGTCCTTCCGATTACCCTTCTCGTGTCATCGATTGGATCGTTTTCACTGTAACGTATCAATACTCGAAACATGCCGTTAGTTACCTTCGAAAAACACACTGATCGATTACAACAGCGACGTGGTCTTGTACGTTCATCGGAATGATGAACACATCGAAATTCTCGGCAAGTGTCGTATTACTACAACGGTATTCAAAAGTCAATATCGTGAAATTCAACACGGCTAAATGGGAAGCCGTACACTGAAACGATATTTCAAAAATGTCTTAATTTGCTTGTCGTCGATCGTGAAATATTCCCGCGCAAGGATTTTTCACAAGATGCACAACTATAGAATCTATAGTTACACATCTCCTGATACAGTTCAACCGATTGTATCGTATGTGTGTGCTTTTTTAGAAGCAAAATATGATATTCGAAAAGTATTGATTTTTTACGAATATTTCGATCTGATTCTAATCTAGTCGCGGCGCTCCGTATGAATCTTTAAAAAACAACGTTAATCGTCCTCGTTTCGCGTGTTTTTACGACAGGATTTTTGTTTTACTTGTAATTGTATTGTCTTGGTAGGATTGCCAATTAACAAAAAAAACGGCGTTGTCCGAGTGAAAGCGAATTTCTAGTAAATTGTTTTTGACAAAACGCGCGCTCAATGTGTTTTTTTTTTTTTT
>NW_026100042.1:8269-9367 GCF_025091365.1 Daktulosphaira vitifoliae
TAACTTTTTCAACTTAATTTTTGAAAATGTTCCGGAAATACTGCGTCCTTTAAACATATATCAAATTAAAGCTTATTTTGTGTACTATATAAAAAAAAAAAATTTGTCCCGACGATCTATCTTCTATGCGCAAATGGCTACCATATTCAAAAATATGCTATTTTAACAAATTTTTTTTTTTTTAATTAAACACTATCTACAGATTTGCATTGAAGCGTTTTTTATGATAGTGATTTTAATCACTGTCAGATATCATCTATACTGGACCCAAGTATGCCACGACCCCACTGTGCTGGGTTTTTTTTTATTGTTTGTTTTTAATAATAAAAATAAATTAATATTTTTAATTTGAAGTATATCTTGTAAATATATAGAACAGTGCGAACTGTACCCCCCCACTCGTTTTACATAACTACTTTATATTTTTTAATGCTTTCAACTCGTCCAAAAATTATTTTGGACCAAGTAAAATGTTTAATAAGAAAAGCTTCAAAAACGGCTATTTTGAAATTATGAAATAAATAAATAAAAATTGAATTTTTTACTTTTATTTTTAAAAACAAATGATAGAAAATATCATTTTAGTATAATTAAACTTTTAATTTAGTATAACAAATGTTGTAAGATTTGTCAGAACATCGTGAACCACTCTGTACACTATGAAATGTTTCAAAAACTTAGTACAAATAAATGGAAAAATAAACTTCACAATTTGGACATTCGTATTAGCGACAGAAGAAATCTAAAATTTCAGTACCAGAAATTCAAGAAGATCACTTACAAGTAACAACACAAGTCTGATTAAAATCTTCTAGAACAGTTTTGGCGTCTAGTTCGCTGACGAGACGCCGGACGCTGTTTCGCGACACAAGAACATATTTGTTGTACACAACTAGCCATGTAAAATTAGCGTAATAATCTTTTTCGAGAACATTCGCGGCAATGTTTTTGAGAATTTATAGACAAATTAAAAGAAGACATTATTTTTTATTTGTTTTTAGTATATTTTATATTTTCGCAAAATGGACTCGAATCCCAAATTTAGCTACGAATTAATAATTATAATTGAATTAGATAATTCCATCGAACGAACTTGAT